>NC_090258.1:36555528-36855528 GCF_037325665.1 Littorina saxatilis
AGTAGGAGATGCATGTTGAGTCCAAAACCTCTGCTTGAACTTGTTGTGGATTCTTAACACCTTAAGACGGTCCTTAATTCAGCCCCAAGTCCACTTAGCAAAGACTTCACGGAGTCTTTTTACCCAAAACTCAGTGCTAAAGCTTTGTGCGGCCAGCTTCGCGAAGTATACTTTGCGTAGTCGACTTGGCCCAGTTAAGGACAGGCTTTAAGAAAAGCTGGAATTCTGGTTTTAGGTGTAGCTCCATGCACCCATGGAGGTGCTGAGTTTGACACATTGTGGAAGAGAAGTTGTTTGATTTCCGTGGGCTAGTTATGGCGGGACTTAAAACTGTGGTGCTGAATACAGTCTTGAAACAAAGGAGCCACCACTTTCAACAAACTTATTTTGATTTCTGTTCTTTTGCGTAGCAGGACCTGTTTGTGCTGGATATTGATTTTTGTGTTTGACAGAACAGAACAGAGCCAAGAGGATTTCACTTGTTTGTTTTGATTACACTCAGACCTGAGCTCTACCAGTGGGAAAGAAAGGCCTGTTTTCACTTCTTTCCTGCTGCTTTCTGCTATATAGTGGTACAGAGGGAGTCTTATAATGATGTTACATAGTGACACTATGAAGAAAACATCTGAGAAAATAAGGTCGTATACCAGAGGGAGTCTTATAATGGAGGGTTTAAACGAGAGGTTCGACTGTACTAGTTCACTTTTGATTTCTAAGAGCGATATTCAGTGGGACTTCTGTGGAATAATTATGTGGTCAACAGCAAGACAGTGTACAAAGGAATTTCTCCTGTCTGGCCATATTATCAGTGTACAACAAGCTTCTTCTTCTTCTTCTTCATTCATGGGCATCCCACATTCACTCATGTTTTTAGCACGAGTGGATTTGTACGTGTATGACCATTTTTACCCCGCCATTCAGGCAGCATACGCCGATTTCGGGGGAGGCATGCTGGGTATTTTCGTGTTTCTATAACCCACCGAACTCTGACATGGATTACAGTATCTTTTCCGTGCGCACTTGGTCTTGTGCTTGCGTGTACACACGAAGGGGGTTAAGTCACTAGCAGGTCTGCACATAAGTTGACCTGGGAGATCGGAAAAATCTCCACTCTTAACCCACCAAGCGGCAGCGACCGGGATTCGAACTCACGACCTCCTGATCAGGAGGCTGACGTCTTACCACCACGCCACTGCGCCCGTCTGTACAACAAGCAATTCTGGAGAGATTTTTTTTTTTTTGAAGAAAAGCACTACCACTATCTGTTAGTCTCTTTGGATTTCCGCAGACTGATTTTAGTGGCATGTGCTGAACTTGACAGCAGTCTCCCTATCAAGCCCCCTGTGTGTTTTGTCATCACACTGACTGAATCTAAAAATGCGCACTCTTCTTTCAGAATGTGACATCACTTCAACACAGCTTAAGTCTCAAGATAGCCAACTGGGCACTGTGTGAGTAAACCGTTTGGAGAGTTCTCTTTTGATTTCTACAAGCTTAACGACTACATCAAAGGAAAGTGCTACTGCACTCTACTAGCCAACTTGAAACTGAGTGAGTAAAACGTTTTGAGTCGAGTTCTCTTTTGATTTCTACAAGCTTCACGACTACATCAAACGAAAATGTTACTGCTTTCTACTACATGTAATCTATTTAGATTTCTGCTTACTGTGCACACTTGGCACAGCCCTGAGAGAAGTGATTATGCTGCTGTCTACTATACTCCTTTTTGATTTCTGCTGGATGTTTGCAGTGGGACCTAGTTGCTTTAAGTATAAAAGTTGTGCAGGAAAAGTTCTGCTAGTCCGTTTGCATTGAAGTGAAACCTGCATTGTTTCTACTACTGTTATGATTTAGAAAACTATTTAGAAAATGACCCACTTTCAAAGCAAGAGGCTGTGGGATGAAAGTTTGTAAAAAAAAAACAGTGCAAAAAAATTTCTAATCTCTTCTTATTTTCACTGGCCGTTTACCGGTGTGACCTGAGCAACCTAGGAAAGAAAAGTGCTAGTGCTGTCTATTAGTCTGTCTTGTCTGGCACTGACTGTTTGTCCTGGGGTGTATCAGTGCGTGTCGGCGTGGTGTCAGACGTCTGTTGTGCAGAGGAGTCAGGTCTAGCTTCAGGCTGTGCCGCTTGCTGCGGCTCTTTGGTGTCTACGCTATCCTTCTTCTCCTCGCTTTCACTTGCCTCATCACCGTCAGCGCTGTTGTCTTCCTCTGCTTTTGTCTTTCCTGTTTCTGCTTCCTTGTCACTCTCTGCGTCACCTATGAATACAGAATCGACTGAAGAAAAGACTAACACCACTAGAATGAATGAATCAATTTCTTGGACACTTTTCTGATAGCAATATTCCCATTCTTTAGTTTTCACATACACAACACAACTGAAAAATGTTTGTTGCAAGCATCTGACATCAGACATTTCACACACACGCACAAACACACACACAAACACACACACACACACACACACAGGTTGAATAAGAAAGGAAATAAACAACCAAACAGTTCATACACACAAACAAACACACATACATGCACACAGGTTGAATAAGAAAAGCAAAATAAGGTAACAACCCGATTTAGCCTCATGTGAGTTTAACGCAATAACGGTCCAACAACTGAGTGAATGTCAAAGTCGGTTGCTCTTCTTTCAGTATGTGTCGTAATTTGGGAATTTGCCCCTAAAAATGATCAAACTCTACACTGCATGATAACCATAAACCATACTCACTGGATTGGGCAGACGACCTGTTTGGAGCGGGTACCTCAGGAAACTCCAGCTTGGGTGCAAAGGGTCGCATTTTTCTGGCTTGGTTCATGTTGTAGCAGTAACAGCATCTAAAACCTGAAGAGAAAAACATCCTTTTTCTTAGTGCCAACCCTACGCGCTTCTGATTACATTTTGGTTGAATGTTAGACTGTCACTTCAAAGTAATATCATACTTGATCCTAGACAATTCTGGGAAGGGTTTACTTTCATTATGTACCAAATCAAAATACTCTAGCTTGCAACAGAAAACAACTATGACAAGAAAACTGCAACACTGCACCTAAAAACACTCTTTGGTAGCAATAAATTCATCAAAAGATGCTGTTCAATCATTTCTTAAAGAAGATCCAAAGCATATGACTTTTTTTCCTACATTTTGGGACCTTTCTTTTTCAGATTTTCTTTACACAATCTCTGTTAATTTTACCTCCATTTTTGCTCCATCCTTTTTCAAACCTGATTTTCTCAGATTATTTATTTAGATCTTAAAGGGCACTGTGGGTCCACTGTACTTGAAAGTCAAAAGAACTCTCAAATACTGGAAATTCAAAAGATTCACTCAAATACTGGAAATTCAAAGAACTCACTCAAATACTGGAAATTCAAAGAACTCACTCAAATACTGGAAATTCAAAGGACTCACTCAAATACTGGAAATTCAAAGGACTCACTCGAATACTCAAAATTCAAAGGACTCATTCAAATACTCGAAATTCAAAGGACTCACTCAAATACTCGAAATTCAAAGGACTCACTCAAATAACCGAAATTCAAAGGACTCACTCAAATACTCAAATTCCTCTGGCAAGGCCATGCCGTTGTGCGAGCTGCAGAAGCGACAGACGAGGGCAAATCTGTTCTGCGGTCCGTCCCCGACCAGGTAGTCAATGAACTTATCCATGGTCCCTCTGTCCTTTGGTAACACAGTTCGTGGCATTGGGGGGCCTGGGGGTGGACCTGCAATCATTTGTTAGAACACCAGTTATGACACATGTAACCACAGGAGACAAGAAAGCTGCTGCAATACATGATACAGAATGAAATGTCTATAACGACCATCCCAGGGACTAACCAAAGGTGGTCCTCATAGACAGGTGGTTGCTATAGAGAGGTGGTTGCTATAGAGAGGTGGTCACCAAGGCGGACTGTACCATGAGTTAAGACAGCTGCTATGACAAAATATTAGGAGACAAGACCACTCTGACAACACATGTAACAGTATAAGACAAGCCAATTGCTACCAAATATGTGTGACACTATGAGATAAGGCAACAGCTACAGATGTCTTGAATACTTCAGCAAATGATGAAATATCTTCAACTCTAGTGAATAACAAACACTTTCATTTTCGTTCTGTGCATAGCTTTCTCATCAGAATGTGAAAGACTGTTAGGAAAACATGTCAGCTTTATGCCTTACTACACACTGGGAAATTCGGACAACAATCTGGCCTCCCCATTCATATTTTTCTCTGAAACACAGCTTGGTCAATCTGTCATTTTTTTTCCAGCTGCCTTCAGATGCAAGAAAAATTAGTCAAGATTACAAACAAATAAAATCTTTTACAAACTAATGACAGGCACACATGACACCCAAAATCAAAACTTTGCACAAAACGTAACGACACTAAAGGTACTAACTGTAGCGCATGATCGGGGTCGACATGGGGTTACGCATGCCAGCAACAGGCGAGGGTCGGTTGGAGTTGTTCCACTGAGGACGCATACCGGGGGTTGCCATTGGTCGAGGGCCGCGAGGACTCATGATCACTCTCGGTGACGGTGACACTGGTTGCACAACCACACGCTGTCGCATAGCTAAAACAAACAAGAAAACATTCTCATTATGTTCATCTTGTCGCAGGAATGATCTCCTGAAAGCAATTCACTAATGTAAATGGTTTAATCCATAACGCAAATGTTGTCAATCGGCTACAAACAAGCAAACGATCTATCTAAGTTATTCACTGTTGTGTCACTATACTCGTAACGCACATGTCGTTGCCAGTGGCTTTTAAGATATTAATTCATAAAAAATTCTCACTATGGACAGAGTGTCACAAGCGGCTTTAATATTAGCATACTTTTATGCTGTGGGGTTAAATGTATTGTATTGGAGCGCCTGTGTTCCTCTATTTCGCCTGTCATAGGTAGACGCTGGTTAACTGCAGGTGTCTCGTGGAGCTCGTGCTCAGGTATTTCACGTGTGTTTTGCTTGTATTTTGTAAGGTGAACTCAGAGCTAAATTCGAGCTCGTAGATACTCCTTTTTATTCATTCGTTCTTTGCCTTTAGCCGAGGGAAGATAGCTTGCGTTCCAAGCGAATCCGTTCTTCGTTGAACGTAGGGTCTGTTTGCGTAGAGCAGATGCCGGAAACCTGTTATCAACGGCAGGGGATATGTATGGCTACTTCAATACAACCAGGATGTGGTATGTAATCATTAAATATTATGTTGTGTGTGTTACAGTTAAATTATTCTCAGGTTTAGATTTGCTTATTGACTTCTGAAAACCGGTCAATCCAAGATGGCGGAATGTATAGTGTGCACGTGCGTGTTTGTAACTTTGTACTTGAACGGTATGAAGTTGTGAGTTCGTTTTGGAAAATGGTTTGGTATATGATTGAATGAACGTTTTGCTTGAAAGGAGAGTGATTGACAGTTTTGTTTATAGAATGAATTTGGTATTATTCGTTGGACTTCATACTTAGCAGAATTAAATGTATAAGTCCGTTGGTATGTGTGTTCGAGATGCATGAGAGTGAGAGTAGAGAATTATGTCCATTTAATCCTGCACTTGGTTGTTAAGTTATAAGGACGGGTGGGCGATGTTACTGTTACCGTGAACTAAGTCTTGCGTTCACCATTCCAGGTTGTTGGGTTTTCACCATGCTGAGGTCTTGACCTACTAGAGATGTCTGCCTGCTCCACTTTCGACGACGGCACTGCTCGCCTGGCAAGGACTCGACGTCACCGATGACTCCTGTCGCTTCGCACCACGGCCTCGTTGACTCCGGTTCATGAACGATTTCGGATACGCAAGCACGGTAACATTAGCCTTAGCCCGTCCTAACAGCTAAACGTGCAGGAGCTATAACGTCATAATGAACTGAGCGAAAGTGAGAGGTATGAAAGTTTCTAAATAATTATTCTTTGTTGTTATAGGCTTTAACGCTGGTTGATCTTTGTTGTTGTTGTGGATATTGCCGAAAGAAAGATTTGTATAGTTAGATAGTGTTGTGCGTGTATTTATGTTATGTATAATTGATTGTTTGTAAGAAACGTCCTTAATCTACTGTTCGTGTCAACTTGTGTTTTGTGGTCGGAAGAGCAAGATTGTTTTGAGTCGTGGATGACAGACTGCGTGCGTGTTTTGTGCATGTGTGCGTGACAGAGAGATGTTCATTTTTTGAATGTGAGCAAGTGGAGGGATGGTCTTATCCCATGTAAAAGGTGTGTGACCAAGTGGAGGGATGGTCTTATCCCATGTAAAAGGTGTGTGACCAAGTGGAGGGATGGTCTTATCCCATGTAAAAGGTGTGTGACCAAGTGGAGGGATGGTCTTATCCCATGTAAAAGGTGTGTGACCAAGTGGAGGGATGGTCTTATCCCATGTAAAAGGTGTGTGACCAAGTGGAGGGATGGTCTTATCCCATGTAAAAGGTGTGTGACCAAGTGGAGGGATGGTCTTATCCCATGTAAAAGGTGTGTGACCAAGTGGAGGGATGGTCTTATCCCATGTAAAAGGTGTGTGACCAAGTGGAGGGATGGTCTTATCCCATGTAAAAGGTGTGTGACCAAGTGGAGGGATGGTCTTATCCCATGTAAAAGGTGTGTGACCAAGTGGAGGGATGGTCTTATCCCATGTAAAAGGTGTGTGACCAAGTGGAGGGATGGTCTTGTCCCATGTAAAAGGTGTGTGACCAAGTGGAGGGATGGTCTTGTCCCATGTAAAAGGTGTGTGACCAAGTGGAGGGATGGTCTTATCCCATGTAAAAGGTATGTGACCAAGTGGAGGGATGGTCTTATCCCATGTAAAAGGTGTGTGACCAAGTGGAGGGATGGTCTTATCCCATGTAAAAGGTGTGTGACCAAGTGGAGGGATGGTCTTATCCCATGTAAAAGCCTGGCCAGATCGGAGACGTGGAGGTAAACTGTTTACACAAGAAGAAGTGCGCTTTTTAAAGAAAAAAAACACATGCTCACAACAAACAAAAACTCACTTGTTCCTGGAGTTCTGTCCATGTGAATTGGAGTTTCTGTTTTCTGCTGAAAAACAGAACACACAGGCTCTCAGATGCTGGTACATTTGAAACAGCAGACCAAAAACGATCACACTCAAAGCCTAACAGGTTTTGTGAACTTACAATCAAGCAATAAGACAAAAGGCTCAAATTTGTTGAAGACCTTTTCCTAATACCAAACATGACATGACTACAGTGAAAACTGTCAAATACGGTCACTGGACTTAGCGGACACTCGCAGAATACGGACAGTCAGTCTCGGCACGGACTGCTTTACACTGTAAAACACCTGTACGTTATGGCCACCTCGGCATTACGGACGCGGACACGTATTTTGGGTCCATAATAAGTCATATACCTGCTAAATACGGACATCCACAGCAAGCTGGGAAGTTCTAAATATGGGGACTCTTAAGTGTCCAATAATGCAGAGGACACAGAAATGCCCCTGACAAAACCATGCAGCAACTCTCCACAATAATAATTGACACAAGAGGCGAAGCCTTCAAGGCTCACGTAAGAAATCGACAAACAGTAACACAAACTCAATCACTCTGTCACACATACACACACACACAGTAAGCATAGGTGAAACTGTGCAAGAAAGGGAGACCCTGGATCTGCCAATTAGTCTCGGCCCGCTCACAATAACAATGACCGAGACTTTCAGTAATTCCTTTGCGTGACGTCCAACCCTCTTACGTCATAATGTGACGTCTTCAAATAGTTTCTATCACACACGTCAAACACTTTTGACCGAGACGTAATCTTCTTATGCGAGCTTTATCCATAGACTCGGAAATGTTAAAGTTTCTATCACACACACACGCACGCACGCACGCACGCACGCACGCACGCACGCACAGACAGACAAAGTTTATCATCGCATAGGCTACACTTACGTGAGCCAAAAATCATATTAATGCACAAACAATTGATGAAAGAAAACTCAAAAACCTCTAGGAGCATGTGACCCTCTTCAGGCTGAAAAAAACAACAACTGACATATCACCATACAGAATATTGCATGCATTTACAAAAAATCTCACATCCAAGGAAAGAACTTAAACTAGAGAGTTCCTTCTCTGGAGTGTCTAGTCTACTATGAAGTGACTAAAGTAATTAATAGTTATTGTTGAAACATGTACATGTGTAAGGCATAGATTACATTCAACTGTGATTAAACCTTCCACTTCACCTTGGACAACCGAATGCCAAAAATGGCCATACAAGTAATAATCAAAAAAACAAGAAAGGTAGGTTGTTGGAACGTTTGTTATTGACAAAACAATACATTCACAAATATATCGACCCAACGGTCTTTTAAGTGCACAGACAAACAATTAATAACGAAAACTTATCTGGCTGATTTTTTCTCCCGCCTGCCACGAAGCCGCAAGCAAATGAAATTAATTAATTAATTAATTAAGCAAATGAAAGTTATTAATTGTTTGTCTGTGCACTTAAAAGACCGTTGGGTCGATGTATTTGTGAATGTATTGTTTTGTCAATAACAACCTACCTTTCTTGTTTTTTTATTCTGAATTTTGGAACGTTGGCAGTCTCTTTGTTTTTAGATTTATTCATACAAGTAATATTTATGCCTACTCATGCAAGAAAAACTAGTAGCCACGCTAGTTGCTGCCCAAGTACACAGAAAAAGAAGAAAAAGAAGAACCAAAAGGTGAAGAAGAAGAAAAGAAGAAGAAGAAGAACTCAAAGAAGAAGAAGAAGAAAAAGAATAATAATAATAATAACGGGTATTTATATAGCGCCGTATCCGAAGTTCAAAGCGCGTATGCCGTGTGAGATGTAAATCTTTACACTATATATCACGCATTCACAACGGCCAGTAGATCAACAGCCTATAGGCGCTGCATCCACCTTTCACGGCCTATTATTCCAAGTCACACGGGTATTTTGGTGGACATTTTTATCTACGCCTATACAATTTTGCCAGGAAAGACCCTTTTGTCAATCGTGGGATCTTTAACGTGCATACCCCAATGTAGTGTACACGAAGAAACCTTCTACTTACTTCTAATTTCTTGAACCTTGCTGGATCAAACTTTTCCAGGATTTCCTTTGCTTTCTTGTATGTCTCCTTTTCCATGACGTCCTCCAGCTGGTGAAACCAAACAGTACTAATGTAGATTAAAACCTGAGATGTGTTTGTGTGTGCGCGTGTGTGTGCATGCATGTGTCCTTCTGTGTGTGTTTCCATCGACTCTATAACCTTGGCAGGACAAACCAAATTAACCTTCACCTTGCATTCACATGGATGGAACTAAAAAATGTCATGAATCCTGAAGAATTTTAAGGGTGGGGTCTGGGGGCCCCCAGACGCTGAAGGATTTGTATAATTAAAAACCAAAAAAACGTCACCACAGACATTACGAATCCAGATTTCCGGCATATACCGGAAAAATCCCACCCATGCATTCAGCACCTGTCACTGTTTAGACACCGATTTCATAGCTACACGTACATGTACAGTAGAACACCCTCCCCCCCCCTCCCTTGATTAGACCTCCCGAATTAAGACTTTCCCCTGTTAAGGTCGTGCTTCCCTAGCCTTTCTGTTCATAGCATACATTATAATTTACCCCTAATTTAAGACTTCCTCTCTTTTACTTTTTAAGACCTGATTTTCTCAGACAATTTCTGTGGTCCTAAATGAGAAGTTCCACTGTACATCATTCTCGTAATAGATGGATGCATGCCAAAACTTGCTGTAGCATTTAAAACACTGACATCTTGCTTCCATTTCTTGTTTCTAACTGTTAGTTATCAACATATGTCTCTCTTTCTATTCTTTTGCTGATGCTTTGCTGTAGATAATTTTATTAACACAAGGTGCTTGTTATTATGTAGCAAGCTGCTGACAAAGTCATTACTGTTTTTGCAAGCTGCTGCCAGTGTTGTGTTTATTGCAACCTGCTCACCTAGCTGTATGCAATCTGTCAGACAACCACACCATTCAACATGATTTGCATGAGGGCAAAGTACCATTTGCTTCATAGGACTGCCTTCAGGGTGTTCTGGGGCTTAATGATCAAAACAGCCCACGACCTCACACCCTCTCCATAAATAAATTACTCACATAAATCGTTTCGATAATATCGCTCTTTTTGTTTCAGGGCATAACCTGGAAATGTCCATAATACGTACTGTATATAGCTAGGTTTAGAGGCCTGTGGCGATGTACACAATCATAAGTCTGTTCATAAGGTGCATGTGCATGGACTTTATGTATCCATGCACTGTTTATGTGGCAATGTCAGCATACTCACAATCAGTTTCTTTTTCTCTCTCAACTCATTGACAGCCAGATCTGCAAAAGGAAATCATTAATAAATCAATCAATCAATTATTTTTCATTATTCTATTCATTTGTATTTTACAACAATGTATAATATTAGAGACATCCAATTTGGACACAGAACAGCTACTCGTCAATAAAAAAAATATGGTATAGGTGTTTTCCCCTGGTTTGGTTTTTGGGTTTTAATGTCCCTTCAGCAGATGCTAGCTGCTATTCAAGACCGGTGTTTTCCCCTGAAAACTAGAAAACGATATGAGGCATTTCATGGTTGATTATGTCGACTTAGGTTTAAACTGATGATTATCTGCTACATTGATAAATAGGGAGGATATAATTATAATATACATTACACTTATGACATGTTTTTGTGTGTGTTGTGATTGCAGTCATTTTCTTTTCCATACTGCTCCCGTCCAGTCATTTCGGCCTGCCAGCTTTTAGTACTAATCTGTACTTTAATAACTATCTGTACTTTATTTCCCCTGAAAGCGGTGTATGGCTGCCTGAATGGCGGGGTTAAAACGGTTATACACGTAAAAACCCACTCGTGTAAAAGCATGCGTGAATGTGGGAGTTTCAGCCCATGAACAAAGAAGAAGTGTTTTTATATTATAACGATATAACAAAAATATACCTACCATTGGCAGACACTCTCTTGACAAAGTACCAGTGCATCAACTTCCTTGCACCCCATACTCTAAAAAAAAAAACAACTCATTTTTTAATACAGCTTAATATTTACACTTTCGCTCCGTGATTTTTAGTAACAGATACATCTACAAGCTTAAAATATTCGACAACAGAAGTTAAGCTTACAGTGCAAAGGGAAAAACATGCTGACTACGGTGCTGAAAATGCACCTACTCTGCAATACCCTCTGATGAAAGGACACCTTTGCACAAAGGACATGCTGTTTATCAGGTCTTACGTAAGCAAGATACGCCTGTCTTGAAAAAAACCAGCAGTAACGGGACAATTTTGACAAAGGTGCTTTGTCAAGGCAGGTAACTCTGTTCTTACACAATTCTTGACTCTGAAGAGGTTCAAAACGTTGAGTACAGTGGAACCTGTGGTGAGCGGACATCCTCAGCACTAGCCTGAAGTGTCCCTACACTTCATGTCTTCTCTCATTACAGGTATACTTCTGTCAAGTTGATTTACAAAGTGATGACAGGTAGTGTCTTTCATTAGCTAGGAGTTGTCCTCTTATTGAAGGGGCCGTACATTGCAGGTATACAACTTTATCAACAACTTCACATACAGACACAGGCACAAAGACACACTCAAACAAACACTCTCTCTCTTTCTCATTCCCCACGCAAAAATATACTCACAGAAAAGGGAAGACAAGCAGGGGTATTGAGTACAGGGCTCTGTCCCGCCATTTCTCAGGTAAGTACAGAAAGTAGAAGAGCACCAGAGCAACAATGTACAACACTATAGAATACAGTAGTATGCTGGCCGCAACCTTCTTCTGTAACTGTTGATTCTCACGACGACATCTCTGCAGGCAGCTAATATCCTGAGCACAGACAAGTAAGGTAATACATGCAAGTCAAAAAGCTGGAAAAATCAGTGATGGTTATAAGTCATTTTCTTATATGGTTTAGCCTTATGAGAACGAATCCTAGTTCTCACAGAAACCTGTCACTATGTTGCGCCAACCAAGCATAAAACAAAGTGATTTCTTTATATTCGTCACAACAACAAACAAGAAGGGCAAAGCCCATACGACTCACATGCTTACATAGCAATGACATCATACACTAAGAACTGCTTTACACATTTTTCCTACCAAAATACATGTGACCTTGACCCAAGGTCAAGGTCATCCAAGGTCATGCAACACAAAGCTGTTAATTCAAGACATAGGAAGTACAATGGTGCTTATTGGCTCTTTCTACCATGAGATATGGTCACTTTTAGTGGTTCACTACCTTATTTTGGTCACATTTCATAAGGGTCAAAGTGACCTTGACCTTGATCATATGTGACCAAATGTGTCTCATGATGAAAGCATAACATGTGCCCCACATAATTTTTAAGTTTGAAACAGTTATCTTCCATAGTTCAGGGTCAAGGTCACTTCAAAATATGTATACAATCCAACTTTGAAGAGCTCCTGTGACCTTGACCTTGAAGCAAGGTAAACCAAACTGGTATCAAAAGATGGGGCTTACTTTGCCCTATATATCATATATAGGTGAGGTATTGAATCTCAAAAACTTCAGAGAAAATGGGAAAAATGTGAAAAATAGCTGTTTTTTAGGCAACATTTATGGCCCCTGCGACCTTGACCTTGAAGCAAGGTCAAGATGCTATGTATGTTTTTGGGGGCCTTGTCATCATACACCATCTTGCCAAATTTGGTACTGATAGACTGAATAGCGTCCAAGAAATATCCAACGTTAAAGTTTTCCGGACGGACGTCCGGACGGACGGACGGACGGACGACTCGGGTGAGTACATAAACTCACTTTTGCTTCGCATGTGAGTCAAAAAGTTTAAAGGGAACGTCAACTTGTATTAAAGAACGGTCGTCATATTTCCAGTATTAAATTTTGAGATTTTTCCAGGTGAAAATACTGGAAATTTAGAGTTAACAGGATTCCTGTGAATTAGTTTATACACTTTATTACAGAACTGGAGATTCTAAACCATAAAGAGAGACAAAAAAACACAATGACTCTATATATACAGGGATCGCGTTTACGCACGATTTTTGCGTATTTGACGCATTTTAAAAGTCTCTGACGCGTTTTTTTCGCCGCGCCGCGTAAGCCATACGCAAAAATATTGTAACTTTTTCTTGTCTTCACGCAGCGCTTTTGCTCTGACTTAATAATCACCCGATCCTGAAACTGACTATAGGGCTCGAGAAGTGACGACACACATGAAATCTGCGCGTCAAAACTAAAGTCCGTTTCTTTTTGCATCGAAGTATCGCAAACGAACGTAACGAGGGTATTACCAGATAATGTCTTGTCGGATAATGAAACAGACATTAGCTGCTCTCCCATCTCGCGCTTCCAAAAGGCGGAAAGTGTGTCTAGTCGTATTAGAGCGGGAAACAAACTCGCAAGGCCCGAAGGTTGAAGACAGCAGGGGTGTTATTCGACAGGCGTGCGCGGAGTTCGACAGGAAAACTCGCCGTATTTAGGTAAGGAGTGTCTTTAAGTCTTTCGTGCGTGTTTTGTTTGTGTCTGTACGTGTTTTCGTAGTACGCAAAAATATTGGTCCGTGACGCGTTTTTTTCGTTTCGTTGCGTATGACTTACGCGTTTTTTAAAAAGCTAGCGCGATCCCTGTATATATATATATATATATACACTGTTCAAAAAAGTTAAGGATCACTTTTTTACAAGCACGCCACACAAAACAGACAAGACCGAATTCTTTCATTTAAATTTTTTTTATATAATTGAACAACCAAGGAGTAATGACAAACAAAGCAAAGATCGAACGCGGCAGCAACAGTTTAGCTAGAGTGTGTCAAACGTGACAACCCTCGAAAATGGAATTCACAACAATGTGAATCAGTGTCAAAAACATGTGTGCCCTCCGTTGTGTGCCAGGCATTCAACACATCGTTGGCGACACAGGTTGCATATGAATGCTCTGGGAACTCCATTCCACTCCTGCTGGAGCCATTGCAGCAGTTGACCAGATTGGCAGGAGGAGGGTGATGTTGCTGTACCCGACGACAAAGCTCGTCCCACATGTGCTCTATGGGGTTCAGGTCCGGGCTGTTGGCTGGCCACAGCATCGTGTTGACCCTGGTCTGCTGGATAAAGGTGTTTACAGCTGCAGAGCAATGGGGAGGTGCGTTGTCATCCTGAAGAATCGCACGAGAGCCGATCGCTTGGAGGGCTGGAACGACCAGGGGTTGCAGGATCTCATTCTGGTAGCGGACACCGGTCAAGTTGCCCACTACATGGTACAGAGGTGTCTTTAGACGTGTGCTGATCCCTCCCCAGACCATCACAGAGCCTCCGCCAAAACGCTGTCGTTCCAGAACAACGCCTTCTCCGAAGCGCTCTCCGCGACGCCTCCACACTCGGATGCGACCATCAGCAGGTTCCAAGCAAAAGCGGGACTCATAGATCTGTAAACAACACCTGAGCCCACTGCTGACGTTGGCACCTCACATGTTGAGTGCACCAGGCTCGGCGAGCTGCTCGGTGATTAGCAGTCAGGGTTGTTCCTCGGACTGGACGCCTTGCACGCAAGCCAAAGTTGTGTAAGCAGTTTCGGATCGTCTGACCACTAACAACAGTGTTGGTGGTAGCTTATAGGCGTTGCCTAATGTTGTTTGTCGTAGCCATTCTTTGTTGCATGGCCTGCCTCTGAATGAAGCGATCCTCTCTTTGTGTGGTGACTCTGGGCCGACCAGAACGTTGTTGCTCCTGCACTCTTCCAGTTGCGTGGAATCTCTGTTTTAGTCTGATGATGACAGAGGGAGCCACTGCAAGCCTCTGGGCCACTTGCCTGGCAGCAACACCATCTTGTAGCCATCCTATTGCCCTTCCTCTATCCAAATTGCTCAGTTTTCTTCGTGGGGGCATGTTGATACTGTGCATAATTGTGTCAGCGTGTCAACCTTTAAACACAAGCTGGTGACCGATGTTCATAGCCAGGACCCTGTTGTAGCACGTGCATCACAACCTTTTGCCCTGGCATGCGTTCCGCAAATTTCATGGGGCTATAAAAAACACCCTTTTTCTTCCAAAATGCAGAAGCTTTTGAGAAGTCCCACAAAGGGAAATAACTCTGCCTGCCAAACAAAATTCTAGGTCAAGACTCATTGTTCATTTGTTAATTCAAACACATTAATCTTTTAATTATTATGTCGATGTTTAATTTTTTGGCAATTCTTTATAATTAGATCCGTTTTTTCAACCGATCCTTAAAGGTACTGAACTTGTCAAATCCAGGTGCACGGAGCCCCTGGGGCTTTTAGTCATACCTCAGGCAGCTATCCGTTAGAAGAACTACCAAGTTTCATTGACTTGCACCCAAAGAGTCAAGAACTGCGATTTTTTTACGAATTAATTTCGTACTCGGACCCGGCTGGTCTTGACCTATTTTTGGATCTAAATTTAGATCAGGTAGATCACCACATCATGCACAAAAAGACACGTCACTAAGCAAACTATGTCAGACGTCATCATGAGTTTGTGTAAAACAAAATGGAGGCCGGAATCACTCAGTTGAATCGAGCTCCGACCAAACACCAACGTAATAACTTAGGTTAATTTATGCACTCGCGCGAACAAGAAACTGTCGAGCTTCACAGATGTCGTCGTTGGGTAGTTTTGGGTTTGTTTTACAACCATAGGAGGATTTTTGAACTGTAAATGCACTCAGCTGCAACAAAAACGCAAAACGAAGGCTGTGAGCTGCACTGTGCCTTTAACTTTTTTTAAAGAGTGTACAGACACTCACGGTGTATACAAGCTTCAGACATACACAAACTTTACTGTCAGAGTGTGATACCGTGGAAAAGGTTCACTGTAAAGTAAGTACCATTTACAATGCACATCTTACTTCTTTTTTTTTTTTAAACAATATAATACAAGACAGACAAAGGAACAAACAAACCACGTGGCGTCTTTCACATCAGTCAGAAACCCTAAAAAAAAAGTTATCCTTTGCACCTGTCATAGTTAACAGTTAGAGTCTATTGTTTTGTCATTTCTGTGATGGGCGCAGTGGCTTAGTGGATAAGACATCGCCCTCCGAATGGGAATGGTTGCCTGAATGGCGGGGTACAAACAGTCATGCACGTAAGAAACCCACTTGTGCAAACACAATACACATGAGTGAATGTGGGAGTTTTAGCCCATGAACGAAGAAGAAGAAGTCATTGCTGTGATGTACTCTGCTACTGACTTTAACTCTATATTTCCTGTTGAAGTGGCAGATACAATTCCCTGCTATACACATTTAAAAGTAGGAACACTCTCTAGATGAGTAAGCATGCTACAGAAACAAAACAGATTTGGACTTTAGTGGCTGCAATTTAAAACACGAGTCATTAACATCCTAAATAGCAGTTTAAAAAAACAGAAAGAAAGAACAGAAAGCAAGAAAGCAAGAAAGAAAGATAGAAAGATAGAAAGAAAGAAGAACAAAAAGACAGAAGAAAAAAAAGAAAGTCAAGAGTTTATTTTTTTAAGTTTAACTAGAGGTATATATATATATATATATATATAAATATTTTCTTACCTTTTCAATACTTTCAAGCACTTCAATAGTGGACTTGCTAGCCTGAAAAATGTTATAATATATATATACATCATATGAACAGATAAAAAGAAAACAGTACATGTTTCAATTTCAAAATCTCTTTCTTTCTATCAAAGTGAACAAATAGGTACATCACCCATGCAAGTACAGATCTATAGCTTTCAAGGCTTTTACATGAGTAGAATATTCAAATACTAATTAAAAGGTATGTTGTACTATAACTGGTGTCTGGTGTCACTATATCGAATATATGTGCCTCTTGAAGTATACATGATGTGTGATGTTAGTGCAGAGATGAATCATTATATGATTTTATATTACTTGTTTGCGGTTTCCCTCTAAGCTTTACGGTGAGTGTTGTAACTGTTGTTGTTGTTGTTATAGAGGTGAGTATTGTTGTTGTTGTTATAGAGGTTAGTGTTGTTGCTTGAGAGATCCATTATATTAAAGGAATAATGAAAACAAATCTGCCACAACAACAAAGAACACAACAAAAAACAAAACAAAAATCCAGTCCAACACCTGTTAACTTTCAGCAAAAGTCCATCACGCGACATAATTAACAGATCGATCCTTTTTTTAATTTAATAATTTTAATTTATACAACAGTTTCAATTTGTCGGTTTAGGCTAAACGTTCGTGGCCTTAAAATGTAAATACTATCCAGGAAAATAACCACTCTACAGTCAATCGAAACTGATTAATTCAAAACTCGTGTTCCAGATGTACCCTGAACGATACGTGGCTGGATTGGATACCGAAACTAGACTTGGTAGATAACGAACGATTCGAAACCTGTGCCTGTAGATCTACTGTACACCGTTTGTTTGCGTGCTTATGGGCGTGCGACGTCGCTGAAAACAGGCGAACTGATTCCTTGTTTTAACTTCAACAAAGCATGAACATATTACGAAAGAAAGCGAGAGCACGATTATACTGTGTAGAAGGTTTACCCGAAATCGGGAAGTTATAAGTCCCATGCTGGAGGCCCTTGAGCAGTCAAGTCGGGGTTCTTCCCGACCGCTAAGTCACATCAAGGGACACTACTCTTATCCACGGGACAAGTAATTACTTCCGGTTCATCAGTGTGTTGGGTACAGTATTTTCATTTTGGTAGTGTGCTTGTGAATTTACGGGTTCTCTTCCAAAGGCGACATTCGGGTGGTACGTATTTTAATACCTATATTGTATAACGACTGAATAACTAGAAACAGATAGAATTTATTTTCTGCATTGGAAATAGTTGTTTTTGGAGTTGGAGATTGCACGGACAGTTCCAGATTGTTCTGCTTTTGACTGAAGCTGCGTACTAAGCTAAGGTCTATCTTTAGTGTCCGCTTCGCTGAAAGGGATTCCCCTGTCACTTGCGTTCGCGGTTTTCGAGAAACGATTACGTAGATATCTGGTGAGGCCGCCGCGGTGTCGTGACATTGGAAGTTTGGGGACAGTCAAAGTGTACGTTGCAGGTATAACACTCAGTTTTGTGGATTATTTTTCAGGTTGTAATTTTGTATTTTGATTGTTGATTGTATTATGGAAAATTACTGAAAAAAAACTACGTTCACGGTAACACTTACAGGGTACAGAGCCATAGATAGAAGAGATGCGAAGCGCTGTCTTCCCGCTCGCGTTATCTTCGCCTACGGCAGGGGCAAGTAATCCTCCCACTGGCGCCAAGCTGGCAATTGTTGTGTTTTTGAGTCACTTGAGAAAAAGTGACTCTATGTAATCGGTCAGTGTTAGTCTGTCCGGCCGGCCGTCCGGCCGGCCGGCCGTCCGTAGACACCACCTTAACGTTGGACTTTTCTCGGAAACTATCAAAGCGATCCGGCTCATATTTTGTTTAGTCGTGACCTCCAATGACCTCTACACTTTAACGATGGTTTCGTTGACCTTTGACCTTTTTCAAGGTCACAGGTCAGCGTCAAAGGAAAAATTAGACATTTTATATCTTTGACAAAGTTCATCGGATGTGATTGAAACTTTGTAGGATTATTCTTTACATCAAAGTATTTACATCTGTAGCCTTTTACGAACGTTATCAGAAAAACAAGGGAGATAACTAGCCTTTTCTGTTCGGCAACACACAACTTAACGTTGGGCTTTTCTCGGAAACTATAAAAGTGACCGGGCTCAAATTTTATGTGAACGTGACTCCCAGTGACCTCTACACTTTGACGTCTGCTTTGGTGACCTTTGACCTTTTTCAAGGTCACAGGTATGTCTTGAAGGAAAAAAATTGAAATATCATATCTCTGAAACTATTCATCGGATTTGATTCAAACTTTATAGGATTATTCTTTACATCAAATTATTTACATCTGTATTGTGTTGTGAATAGCAATTTCTTCCTGTCCATCTGATGCCTCATATAATATTCAGAACTGCGAAAGTGACTCGATCGAGCGTTTGCTCTTCTTGTTAAAGAATTATAACTGTTTCATAGAAAATCATAGATAATAAAACATGCAAACTGTTAATTATTTGCACTCAAGAGAAACAGAAAATCACAAGAAGAAGATTATTGCATCATTTGGTGATTAGAAGATGAATCCTAAAGTAAGCAATTTCGCTCATTTCTCCTTAAAAACTTTTTATCCACACGCCAGTGTAAGTGCGAGAACCACTTGAGTGAGACTTAAAAGCATCAAATTTAATTACAGCGCGTCAAAAATTATACAAACAGATTAATGTATACACCAGTAATGCATTTGCCAGTAAAGGGAAAGTAACGTTGCGCACAAAAGAAAATATTAGCTCCCAAACATTGCCTCCACGCACAATGTAAGGCATGGACTTAGAACAATTCAACAATGGCCGCAAGAACCAAGGGAACCGTGTTTTTGACTCACTTCTGGAACCCACTCCTCTCAAATGCGTTCGTGTGCACACTATTGAAGCTACAGAATATGAATCAAGTTTACTTATCACTAATATCTCTCGTCTGAAGCTGGATATATCCAGGGCGGGGATATAGCTCAGTTGGTAGCGCGCTGGATTTGTATTCAGTTGGCCGCTGTCAGCGTGAGTTCGATCCCAGGTTCGGCGGAAATTTATTTCAGAGTCAACTTTGTGTGCAGACTCTCTTCGGTGTCCGAACCTCCCCCCGTGTACACTACATTGGGTGTGCACGTTAAAGATCCCACGATTGACAAAAGGGTCTTTCCTGGCAAAATTGCTTAGGCACAGTTAATAATTGTCTACCTATACCCGTGTGACTTGGAATAATAGGCCGTGAAAGGTAAATATGCGCCGAAATGGCTGCAATCTACTGGCCGTATAAAATTTCATCTCACACGGCATCACTGCAGAGCGCCTAGAACTGTACCCACGGAATATGCGCGATATAAGACTCATTGATTGATTGAAAGAAATATGACAGAAAAGGCTGAGAAAAGCACTTCAAATCGGTGTCAGAGAGCAAGCGAACAACAACGTAGCACGGGATGATGGCTGACAATCGACCTCGCGCGGTACCCCAAGAGTTCACGCGAGCGGCCTCGCTTCGCATCTCTTCAATGTATGTCTCTGCAGGGTAGCACCATTCTAAAATCCACTTCCAGACACGTTCAAATTTGCACTGAGCACTTACAATTTTTAAAAGCTCCTGGATTAATTAGTCCACAAAATTAGTAGAAATAAAAATTCATAAAATTTGACAAATTAAGAAACAAAGCTTCAATTGTATGCAACCACAGAGTGAGACACCTTATGGCTAGCAAAGCTTATATAGCTGATAACGCCATGCAGTCCCAAAACTATACTACTAAAACGAGTTACGTAATAAGTTTTCGTTGCCTTTTCAAAATTAAGTCAACAGCCAACGTCTCCTGCATGCAATTGGTACCTAAGATAACAAGCAAGGAAATCAGCAAGCGGCTTTCATCCTTTAAAAAAAAAAAAAAAAAAAATGACAATTACTAATTGTTCATTTCATTTTCAATGCTTAACGTCCCGTCTCGCCTTTAATTGTTTCTCATTTGGAACTTATACTGATTGATACCATCTATTGGACAGTACAGTACATATTTCATACTCATAGGCTGCAGTTGCTAGAGACACGAGTCCGTGACTTAAGTCGCCCAGGCTATATCTACGTCACTTACGTCATCATACCAAAGGAAAATAACTCTGCCATAAATTATTCACCCACTTCGGATGCCGCTTAACACTCTGCTGACGGATAGGTTACACACATTGTAAATTGTAATTGTATATTCACTTCTGTCGTAAGATCTGCCGTGATTTAAACAGATACACATTGTTCTCCGTAAGTATTGACTGGGGCTCTACTTTCAAAAACCAAGCTTGACTCAAAGAGATTTGGAGGTTGCACCTATCAAACCTGAAATGCCGTCACTTTATCTTGTGAAACGGTGTTTTGGGGTCTTCTTCTCTTTATTCGATAGCTGCTGATAGACCGAAATCTGAGTCACGGATGTTTGAGGCCCATAATATTCAAGAGTCAAAAAACCTCGTCTCCCATAGCAAAGGACGCGAAAACATGTCTGCTTCCAACGAACTTTAACTCAATCGTCAGGATTCCGACAACTGCCGAATGATTCCGAGTAGTGCGGAATGGACGGATGATGCACTGATGACGTCAGTGACGTGGATATAGCCTGGACACTGGAGTCACGGACCAGTGTCTCTATAGCCACAGCCAAAATAGCAGTCAAGGCCAGATATAATAATATTAATTACTATAAGTGAATATGACACACAAACATAATAAAAATGCTATGACTTGTATTCTGAGTCTAACATTTCCTGACATCGTGCCGCAAGCTCTGTTCTATGAGAACAGCATCTGAACAGAGATTTATAATATCATCATTGTGTGTCTCTTTATACCCAGTTGCGATTTTCAGTGTATCGTTCCTGTACAACTAACTGCAATGATGTAATATTAGTATCATTACTATAATATCGTACAGTATGAGATAATATGAACAAGGGACATGTCGGTCTGTTTTTTTGTTTGGTCCCCAGTCTAAGAAACTATTTTGGAATATGATTTTGTGATTCGCTAAAAGTACAAGGGTAAAAAAAAGTCAATTTTAAGGGGCTTATTGTCCGTCAGGTCTTAATTGCCTATTTTGGACATGAATTGGTTTATACGATTCGAGTTTTTACACCCTCACGGCTTTTTATGCATGCGTGTTTAGGTGGTATCAGCCATCTGCACTTATGGTAGAATGACCAAGATCTTTAACGTGCCATTGTGGTGACACGGGGGTGGGAGATGGATAAGTACAAGAGAACCAGCTGTTCTTCTTTTATATACACATTTCTGATGCTACAGTGACACATCCTGGATTGAAACATAGACCAACCAATTAACTCAATGGAAACAGTGGTGTGAAACCAGCCCTGCTTCACAGTTGGGTGTAACAAAGGGGTGCCAATAGACATCAAGTGGAAACTAAGAAAGTAGAAATTCTGCTCTGGGTTGACAAAAGCTGTCACATAATCCAACTCTCACAGTATATATATATATAGTAGTAGTAAAATTAATATTAAAAGTCCTACGGTTTTAAGCCATTAAGGACTTGAGTGTTTGTCCGCTTTTAGACAGTACATATGCGCGCATATGAGCACACTAGGACTGTGAGTGACAGTTGTAACAGGATGTGTGGTGTGAGCTGCCACCTCCAGCTCTTCTGCTTGGGATTAAATTGGATAGAAAAGATTGATTTTATAAATGGGATAAATATTTCTAATTATGTACTGAACCATTGGTCATTTGTGGAAATGTTTATTGTGAGAGAGAGCACTTTAAAGAAGAAGAAAGATCTATATGGCTTGTTTGTTTGTGTGTTCATTTTGGTTTTGGTTTTTGCTCTTGTGCATTAATTTATGCCTGTGTGTTTGTTTGTTTGTTGTTGTTTTTTGTGGTTTATTTTCTTCTTCTCTTCTTAATATTGCAGTCTTTCTAACTTTCTCAGCATTATTTGTATTCCATTTTTAGATTTTATATTCTGGTTGCATTCAGCATTTTTTTCTATTTTTTCATTTGTATGCTTCTTTAGCGAACATTGTATGTTTAGTATTTGTTTCAGGACAGGTTATTAGACAAAGCAATGTGCCTTATACCTTTATCCTTGTACAATACAGTTTGTTCTCTCTCTCTCTCTCTCTCTCTCTCTCTCTCTCTCTCTCTCTCTCTCTCTCTCTCTCTCTCTCTCTCTCTCTCTCTCTCTCTCTCTCTCTCTCTCTCTCTCCTGCCATACATTTCAGAAACTAGACTTAGTTTGCATTCTGCATTATGTTCCAATAGCTTAGTTCCAAATCATTTGAACATTAGAACACTTTCTTTTTCCTTTTGCCAGCGTCCCATACGTGTATGAATCTGGTAGTTCATACTCTTTCTGTCATTACAGTTTGCAAAGAGTCATCAGCAGAGCAGACACAATGTACGGTGGAGGAGAAGGCAGGGACCCAGAACTGGGAGGTTCCCAGGATGCATTTTTCGAAACCGACAGTTTCTCTGAAAAAACTGTCAGACTAGGTTTGTTTAGTTGTGATGGTTCCTGGAAAATTTAAGTTCTTGGGGCTTTATACACAGAGAGAAAGAGAGTGTCAGTGAATGTGTGCGTGTGCTAGCATGCATGTGTGTGTGTGTGTGTGTGTGTGTGTGTGTGTGTGTGTGTGTGTGTGTGTGTGTGTGTGTGTGCGTGCGAGTATGTGTGTGTGTGTGTGTGTGTGTGTGTGTGTGTGTGTTAATGCGGCCCAGTTTACTCTGACAAAAGCACAGACTGGCTGGATAGCAGTTTCATTTTTCATTCACAACCTTCAGGATCGCTAGCTGTAAGAAGTAGTCTTCTTTTAGTCCGATGGCTTCTGGTGAAAATGAATACATGTAATATAAATACACCTGAGAAATAGTTTAAAGTAAGAGCTTTTTCAACCTCATTGGAAGCTGCCTGCTGCTGTTAACAGATGCAGACTGGCTTATTTGTTAAATTTGGATCATCTCATGTTTATAACTAAGTGGCCATGGGAGACCAAAGTTCCAGATCAGTAACAATGATAATACATGTATAAATAACCATGCTTTTCTCTTTCACTCTCAGGATTTATTCGAAGAGTGTATGGGATTTTGTCCGTCCAAATTCTCATCACAGCGGTAATGATTGCCCTCTTCATCTATGTGTAAGTGTTATTTTTTATCATTATTAATGTGAATTAGTATGCATAGTTTTGTTTTGGTGTGTGTGTGCATGCATGTGTGTGTGTGTTGACTTAATTGTTTTGAACCACGGAAAGATCTATATGGGGGGGGGGGGGGGGGGGGGGGGGGGGGATAAGGAAGAAAACAACAAACATTTAAAACGAAAGCAACAGGTAAAACAAGTACTAGACTAATAGTCTGCCACACCTTTTTTATTTGTGGCTTGGCTAAACCTTAACTGAATGGGTCTGACAAGTATGAGAAGATCTCTCTTTCTTTAATGAGGTTTACTTTAGTTCACCTCAATTGTAAATGCTGTCAATGTGTCGTACATGTTAAAAAAACAAAACAATGTTCCTTGATTTGTTTTGATTATCCTCCAACAGTGTTCCTGTTGGTTTAGGCCAACAACAAAAAAGTCTGTTTACGGTAACATAGGCAAAAAAAATAGGGTCGGTACGGTTGTTTTTTTTTTGTTTTTTTCTCCAAAAAAACCATATTTTTCAGTTATTTTGCCAAAAAACAAACTTTTTTTTTTCTTTCCCAAATGCCAAAAAAGTCTAGGGTCGCGCGAAAAAATAGGGTCGGTCGGGATACCATAAACAGACTATTTTTTTGGGGGGGGCCTTATGCACAGCTATGCTGTTCCAAAACTGCAAAAATAATGTGTTCATTGTCTGTTTTCAGGGAGCCCATAAAGGAATACTCGGTACGGAACCCCTGGCTCTACATCGTGGCCATGTGAGTACTTTTGTGTCCATCATTTTTAACAATGATAATAATAACAATGAACACTTATTAATCGCCTCTTCTCGCTAGAGCTCACGCCGATGTACAATAGCAAAACACACACACACACACACACACACACACACACACACACACACACACACACACACACACACAAACACACACACACATACACATCTACACTTACACTTACACACACATGATGAAATCCAATTAATACAGTGAATATAAAACAGCTATCCCAGGGCCCAACAAATATAATCCAAATTTTTACAATGCTAAAAAAAGCACCTCCTACCACTAAGTTAGACTTATACATAGTATTTATACACCCACATTTTTATTGAAAGAGTATTTACAATTCAGAGAAAAAATGAAAAGTAGTAAAATAACAGTAACACACTGTGATCTTATGAAAGACAATATCAAAATCTTTTCACTTGATGTACAGTGCTAATAATTAATCGCACAGCAAGATTTGAAATTGTTAACCATTTTTGTTGTTGTGCATTGAGGAGAGTTATTTGTTTGATTATTCGTGACATGAATACACCCAGTCCCATTCTTGTTGGATGATGAACTACAGTGGAGCCTCCCTATTAAGACCTTCCTTATTACGACTCCCTCTAAGTTAGGACTTTAAATTTCATGACCGATCCTTTTTACTCTGTTTACATCCTCTGTACTACGACTACCTCCTTAACCCGACATACGACTGACAAATCATGGTCAAATGCGACTTTGTTATTCCCGAGAAGAAGTTCAAAACTGTGAAAACCTTAATATTGTTTTGGAAATTGAGCAAATAGTTGACGAGCACATCGCAACTGCGATGTCGTCTGCTCAAATAGGCTCCATTCTCCGCAAGCGTTATTTCCCCTGTTGACATATTCGCGACTGTACTTTATTTTGAATAGATAAAGGTCATTGGCCAGATGTCTGTTTCATTTAGCAAAGAACTGTGCAGGAACTCCTACCTTTTAAACACGCAAAGTTACAGAAACGTTATGAAAGCAATCCGATCATCGAACCAAAACCGAAAGTTGTGGTGACGTCATGTCATTTTGCGATGTACGTATGCAAAGCGTGTGTAACATTTTCGGTCTAGCTAACAATGGCGGCCGACGAACATGGGTTTTGAAATCTGGAATTGTTCTTGGTTTTCCCCGATCCGTGACCGAATGACGCGATATACAACCACGCGGCGTTCGTTTGAATCAATAAATTCTCAGAATCCCGTCAGTGAAGTTTGAAGGTGAGTAGTGGAGTACGTGTCCTAAATTACTCAACTCTGTGGACAGTCCGTAGTGCAGTTGTCCCCAAGTTGAATGAGTGAGTCAAGTTTCATCGTGAAAACTGACGCTTTTGGCTACAATTTTACATCAGTTTCAACACACTGCCGCGGTTCTTATTCGTTTTGTTCCTTGCGTTTGGGACACTTTTCTTTTTCAACCAAATCGTTGCTGGGTATCGTATGACTATGATTAGTAGCTGGTATCGACATCGATGTGCATGTTTTGGGACCGCTGCTTTCGTTCGACCTCAGTTTGTTTATTTCAAACCTTAACCCACGAGTAGTTACGTGGCTTGATTAAACAAGCAAGAAAACTGTTCAAATGCAATAATGTGTTGAGCTGGCAATCGTGGCATTAAAAAAGAACTGAAACATCATTAAGGAGTTTTATTTACATTTTACACTAGCTGTCTGTCCTTCAGGTCTTGGTAAGTTGGTTCAGCCTCCCTATTAAGACCCCTCCCTATTAAGACCTGATTTTGTCAGATTTTGGGAGGTCTTAATAGGGAGGTTCCACTGTATAGGGAAAGAATATTCAGACCTGAATACACATGTTTGCATTTTAGTTGGCTACCAAGTACAGCAGTCCCTCTCATGAACGGACACCCTTGGGCCATAGCAAAACTGTCCGTACATTGCAGGTGTCCGGTCACGGGAGGGGTGACCACACCACCCCCTCCCCCATACACTCACACAGAGACACACAAACAACAGGATTGAGTCTATGCTAATCACTTCTTGTGGCTACTAAACAATAAACTCCTAATACTTCTTTAAACGTTCTGTAAAAATGATTTGTATGAAAAGTGTTGAAAAGAAGAGATAAAATAAATCCTCAAGGCAGTGAACACACTCACCATGCACTGACATACGAAAGCAGCCACACGAACACAGCACAGAGGAGCGTGTGCAGATGCTTTGCAAGAATAAGCTTGAAAACCAGTTTGAATAAATAGCAGCAGATAGAGCTGCATGTCATAATCATGTAATTTATTTTCATCTTGTCTGGCTTTATTGACTGCATGCCGATCATGTGGCATGGCAGTGACTTTTCACTCTTCAGTCGGAAATACACTGTACATAACACAGCTCCCACTCTCCCTCACTAATGCCTACCCCAAGCCGTGACAACTGATGCTTTGAAATTGTGTGGAAGAGTACACCTCTCTATTTCTCTCCAATGCTCTTTCTGCTGACATATGCAGTGACACCGGACACCCCACAGAGTTTAGCCAGCTACCCCTCCACCCCCACCCCCCCTCCCTCCCTCCAGCCATGTACTGTTTGGGGCTGTGGCCAGAGAGGTCAGCTCCAACTGTTCACTCAGAGCAAAACCAGTTGACTGTGTCGTAACTTTTGACAAAGCAAGACAACTGAAGGGTTCACAGATTAGGCAACCGACTCACTGGTCAAGGCTGAGGGGAAACAAGAGTATCTTGTCAATGAAAGAGGTTACACACAGACACACGATGCTGAGAACTGTGGCCGGTTTTTCACTCTCTTTCGCTCAGGACCTTCATCGACTGTGGTTTCTGTTGTTTACGTCCAACAGACAATAATAAAGCGCACAGTGCAGTTTCATGTTGGCATCTTCGCATGTACTCCACTCTTGACCAGAACTACCTCCCCTCCTGATGGGTACAGGTGCACTCAAGTTACCAGTGACTGTCGTCACGCCATTGCGGCTGTGATCTTTGTACCAAGAGCCGGACTGCTCTGTTATCGATTTTGTTGTGGTGAAAATTTGACGATGGTCTGTCCGTACATTGGAGGTATGACCTGCTGTTGGGACGAGAATGAGTGTCCGCGTCCACGTTTTGCAGGTGTCCGTTTAAGGGGGGGCAAATATAGAAGGAAAACACTCCGTGCCGAGCAAATGTGTCCGTACATGTCAGGTGTCCGCTCACGCCGGGGGCCGTACATTGCAGGGACTGCTGTACCCAAACAACTGCATCAGTTTCCCTTAAGGCCAAAAAAAAAATAGTCTGTTTACGGTAACCCGACCGACCCTATTTTTTTCGCGCGACCCTAGACTTTTTTTTGGCATGGGGGGGGGGGGGGGGGGGGGAACCCGTAAAAATATGGTTTTTTGGGAAAAAAAAAAAAAATCCCGACCTACCGACCCTATTTTTTGGCCTATGTTACCGTAAACAGACCTATTTTTTTTTTTGGCCTAAACACTTTTTAAAGGAGCATATAGTTACAATCAAGTGCGGCAGAGTGTTATGATGACAAGATCTGGTAACAAAGGGAAGTGAGCGCTCTTTAAGGGGAGACAACAGCAGTAAGTCAAGAGTTCCACGGAACAAGTCTTCTGAAAACTGAGAGAATAAGGATTTGAATGACCAAAAGACTTTAATTCTTAGTAAGGATCAAGAAAAACTTTATTTTTTACTTTATGGAACGTTTAATAATTGACAAAACAAAACATTTACAAGAAGCTTTGCCTATAATGGTCTTTTGTTTACCTATAGTGGTCTTAAAATTAATTAAGGCTTGATTGATTAAGGATGTATGATACAATATGTTGTACAGTGGAACCCCCCTTAAGACCTCCACAAATTCGAGAAAGTCAGGGCTTAAAAAGGAGGGAGTCTTAAAATGGGGGTAATTTTACACAGGTTATGAACAGAAAGTCTGAGAAAACAAGGTCTTGGAAAGGGGGGTTCCACTGTATTAATATTGTGGACGTGTCGTGCAGGGTGGCCACATTCGCCATACTGCTGGTGTTGGCGTGTGATACAAGAAGGATGTGAGATACATGTTGTATTAATATTGTGGATGTGTCGTGCAGGGTGGCCACATTCGCCATACTGCTGGTGTTGGCGTGTGATACAAGAAGGATGTGAGATACATGTTGTATTAATATTGTGGATGTGTCGTGCAGGGTGGCCACATTCGCCATACTGCTGGTGTTGGCGTGTGATACAAGAAGGATGTGAGATACATGTTGTATTAATATTGTGGATGTGTCGTGCAGGGTGGCCACATTCGCCATACTGCTGGTGTTGGCGTGTGATACAAGAAGGATGTGAGATACATGTTGTATTAATATTGTGGATGTGTCGTGCAGGGTGGCCACATTCGCCATACTGCTGGTGTTGGCGTGTGATACAAGAAGGATGTGAGATACATGTTGTATTAATATTGTGGATGTGTCATGCAGGGTGGCAACATTCGCCATACTCCTGGTGTTGGCGTGCTGTCCTAACGTGCGACGGAACTATCCCTCCAACCTCATTCTGCTTGGCCTCTTTGTAAGTATCAACCTGCTCTACGCTGTCCACGGACTATTGGCTAAGACAGTCCTGGGACCGTATGAGTCATATTTATATGAGACATGTCACTAATGCTTTTTGAATGTCGAATCGTTTCATTAAGCAGGTATGGATACAGCAATCATTAAACAAATAAATAACGGCATATAAGAGTCATACATCCATATTTCAACCTTGCATGGTATTTGAGTTTGCATAATATTGCGTCTTGAATTGTGTTACTTTTATCACTGTCGGTATCTTTACCAGCATAATTCAGAATAAATAAAAAAAAATCTGAAGATCTAATAAGTTTAAGGTTTTTATTAAGGTGGTTTTTTTTTAACAACTTGAACTTTCACATGTGCTGATGTCTTTGTTGCAGACTGTGTTTGAAGGATTTCTCCTTGGCACTGTGTCCAGGTAAGACATTGTTTAGGACATTGTGTCAGTTTATGGGAAATATGTACACATATATATACTCCAGTAACAGATTGTATGGTTGTGCTGCATAGCGATACATTTTCCTGAGATTACAGACATCTCCCAATAAAAAGACTTCTTCTGTTGTCCATCTATCTTGAATCTCGACCAAAATACATCTGACGCCAGAAGCCATCTGCAATATTTGAAGGGACATTTTGTAGCAGGTCCAAAGGGACTGTTCTCTCATCACAGGTTTCAATTTATTTGTTTTTCAAGACATTGCGGTTTTGAAAGAAAGCAGAATTTGCTGATGAATAGTTATGATTTCTGTCTGCAAGTCTGTTAGGACTTTAAGAGTGGGGTCAAGTTAGAGTCAATAATGAACAAGAGGCGAAGCCATCAAGGCTCACGTAAGAAATCGACAAACAGTAACACAAACTCAATCACTCCGTCACACACACACACACACACACGCACGCACGCACGCACGCACGCACGCACGCACACCTGCACACACACACACACACACACACACACACACACACACACACACACACACACACATACACACACACACACACACACACAGAGAAAGAGCATAGGTGAAACTGTGCAAGAAAGCGAGACACTAGATCTAGATCTGTCTGTCTGCATGTAGCCTACTTACAGGGACACGACTGCCAACTAGTCTCGGCCCGCTCAAAATAATAATGACCGAGACTTTCAGTACTTCCTTCGCGTGACGTCTAACCCTCTTACGTCATAATGTGACGTCAATGTAATGTGACGTCTTCAAATGTTGTCAATGTAATGTGACGTCTTCAAATGTTAGAGTTTCTACCACAGACATACACACGCACATACGCACATACGCACGCACGCACAGACAGACAAAGTTACGATCGCATAGGCTACACTTACGTGAGCCAAAAACTATTATTTTCTTCATTTTTGGTCCTAGATGATAGATCTTTGACACTTCAGTTCACATACTTTCATGGATTAATCACCTGTAGACATAAGTCTGCTTGATCCTGATCCTGATACAAATTGGCATCAAGCTTGGGTCAGTTCATAGGAAATTATTATTTTCTTAAACGTTTATGGAGTTAGACTTAGGGCAGCAAATGATTTGTTTTTGATGCATATTACCATGAAAGTGCATCTTATGCGCATTTGCTTTTTCTTGTTCTTACTGGCTTTGTTCTCTGTGTCTGTGTGCAGCCACTATGAGAAGGATGAGGTTCTCATGGCTGTTGGGATCACAGCAGTAAGTACAGACATTAAGAACATTAGCTTTACCTGTCTTTGCTGTATGCTGGAGAATCATGCTGGAAGAAACTTGTATTACTTATCTTCCATTGTTCTTTTTGTACTGATTCTTATTGTTTTTGAACTGGAGTCGAACCTGTCTCTATAACGATTGCCCAAGGAACCAACCAGAAGTTGTCTGCGAAGACAAGTGGTCATTTTGGAATTATATAAGAAAGAAGTTTGTTGGGGTTTCTTAGGGGTGGTCGCCAGGGCAGGGTCGACTGTCGTTGTATATCTTGTTCTTGCACGTAAAACATCATGTGATTGACATCTCGATCAGCAAGAGTATTTCTGAATTCTTCCTTGAACTACCGTACTTTCCGGTTATACAAGACGCACCCCCTTCTTTTTAAAAAAAATTGTAATCTAGTCACCCATTGGACGCAGGGGGCCGATAGGGCGCACCAAAATGACCCAGTTTTTGCCATGAGAGGTGGTTCCCCTGTCATATCTGAGAGAGGAAACACTTCCTGCACCGGGGTCAGTGACTGACTTTAACCGAGTGAAAATATGTGTGCTCTGTGTGTGCGGCCAGATCAAAGGCATTGTGATAGCTGGGTGGCCTTGTTTATAGACACGAACTTCTTCCCAGGGGTCAATGACCCAGTTTTTGCCATGAGAGGTGGTTCCCCTGTCATATCTGAGAGAGGAAACGCTTCCTGCACCGGGGTCAGTGACCGGTCAGTGACCGAGTTTAACAGAGTGGAAATCTGTGTGTGCGGCCAGATCAAAGGCAGGGCAGTACCCAGTAGCTGAAACATGCATTATCACAAGTTGTTTGACTGGTACTCAAGCGGTCTCTTTGATTTTTTTCGTATTTCATACACGGATTAGGCGCTTTGTTATACAAGACCCAGGGGTCGAACTCGAGGAAAAAAGTCGCGCCTTATGACCCGGAAAGTAGGGTAAGCATTCCATCAAATAAAGTGACCTTTGTTATTTTAGGATACTTTGATTTTAGAGTGTCAGCTTTTGTATGACATCAGGTCATGCCTGGTGAACAGAAGCATTGTGTTTTTTCCTTTATTTTATTTTCAGGTGGTTACAGTGGCGCTGACCATATTTGCATTCCAGACAAAGGTAAGCAACACAGCTATATATATCTGTAGCGTGTTTCACCCATACACACCTTTATGTTGCCTCTTCCTTCAATGACATGAAATAACTTGTTACAGTGGTACTCTCTGTTTAAGACCCACACCCCCTCCCCCCCTCCCCGCCGCGTTTTGAAGACTTACCTCATTTTTAGACCTTGTGTTCTCACATTTTCTGTTCACAATGTCTGTAAATATACTACATTTTCTGTTCACAATGTCTGTAAATATACTACATTTTCTGTTCACAATGTCTGTAAACATACTACATTTTCTGTTCACAATGTCTGTAAACATACTACATTTTCTGTTCACAATGTCTGTAAACATACATTTTCTGTTCACAATGTCTGTAAATATACTACATTTTCTGTTCACAATGTCTGTAAATATACTACATTTTAAGACTTTCTTCATTTTAAGAATTTTCTTAGATTTGTGGTGGTCTTAGAAGTGGGGGGGGGGGGGGTCAACTTTACACAAGTGTAGAGTAGCTTGTGCCCGATGAAGACTTCCTTCTTTTTAAGACCTTGCTTTTCCAACTGCACTGTTCATATAACCTCTATAGAGTCTCCCATACAACTGCACTGTTCATATAACCTCTATAGAGTCTCCCATACAACTGCACTGTTCATATAACCTCTATAGAGTCTCCCATACAACTGCACTGTTCATATAACCTCTATAGAGTCTCCCATACAACTGCACTGTTCATATAACCTCTATAGAGTCTCCCATACAACTGCACTGTTCATATAACCTCTATAGAGTCTCCCATACAACTGCACTGTTCATATAACCTCTATAGAGTCTCCCATACAACTGCACTGTTCATATAACCTCTATAGAGTCTCCCATACAACTGCACTGTTCATATAACCTCTATAGAGTCTCCCATACAACTGCACTGTTCATATAACCTCTATAGAGTCTCCCATACAACTGCACTGTTCATATAACCTCTATAGAGTCTCCCATAGATCCTAGTTATCCGAGAGGATGTTTAACCCCAATTACGTCAGTCAGTCTCTATAGATTGACCTCCATTATAAGACTCCCTCCTTTGTGGGACCTGATTTTCTCAGATTTGTGAAGGTCTTACAAGGGGGAACCCACTGTATACAGCTACATACTTCTGGCTTGACCCACAGATATCCTTTCATCTCCTTACCACTGTAGTTAAACAAATGTTGCATTGGTAACTGTGACTCCCTGTTTCAGTGGGACTTTACCATGTTCGGCGGCATCCTCTTTGTCTTCATCATCGTTCTCATGTGCTTGGGTTTCCTGTGCCTCATCATTCAAAACAGGGTGAGTCGATGCTTGAAAACATTTTTTAATGAAAAGGTTAGTTTATGTAAAGAATCATGATCAAATGAGGCAGAGCGCTATTGTAAGATCTGAGCCATAAGTTTTGACCTGAGTGCCTTGGAAAATGAGGACCATATGAGCTTTCAGCTATCATCCTTTTTTTTAGAACGAAAGTTGCTTGTTCTAATGCTGGTTAATAAGATAAGATAATAAGAAAACCTTAGTGTCCATTTTCATTTACACAAACATGGAAATTGTTCTTTTGGCATCACATCGCATTTCTAATAACACAAACAGTCACGATCATAAAGCATAATCGAACACAAGTACTCTATTAAGATCAACTTATTACTTGACCATTTAATCAATGAACATCATACATATTATATATATATCACAGTCACTGACGCTCATAAACACATCGCATTTATGGAAAGTTGAAAGTCATGGGCGAAACCAAAAACTTAAACCTTGATCTATTGATGTGTAGAGTTGACGAACAAGATACAGAACAGACAAATGATAAGGATGAAAAGGTGAACACTCGGCTTTGGTTGTTACTATGTTAGGTTTGCTCCTTCGAGGAAGGCAGGAAGGAAAAGAACAGCCTTTTGACTCGTTAAAGCTTTATAGCACATATATGTGAGAGAAATGCATATATCAGGATTGGAAGGTGATGCAGTCTTTTGAAAATGTTTCTGTACAGTTGATGAAATTGTTTCTGCTGCATTTTTTTAATATATATATATATATATTTCCACATGTGTTTTATAATACCGTGTTCTGCTGTGTCATTTATTTCTAATCATAATGGATCATTTACTGAGTTTGCCTTTGAAGATGCTCCACTTGCTCTTATATTTTTAATTGCTAATTTGTGGGTATGTGTTTGACTTTGCAGTACCTCAGCCTGGTGTATGCTTCACTGGGGGCCCTCATCTTCTCTGCTGTAAGTATACCTATATAAGTCACTGTTTTTCATTTGTTTAATAATAATAGTAATAGTATGCAGCTCATTGAACGAGAACCACAGAACTGTTTGTGCCATTAGCAAAAGAAATGTGACAGGCATTAAGCTGAATCTTGTTGCTAATGATCTTGTTGCTAATGATCTTGTTGCTAATGATCTTGTTGCTAATGATCTTGTTGCTAATGTTTGTAAATTGACCCCCATTTTACTCCTTGCCCTTTAAGACCTGATTATCTCAGGTGAGGTATTTGATACACTTTATTATCCTTGTGGAGTCAAATTCCTCAAGGAATTTGGGGCTGCTATATCTCTAAAGTGAGGGGAGGGGGAGAGAAGGTGTTCTCTGTATCGGGTTATACCTTGGTCTTTATTACTACCTGTTGTGTACCTGCAAGACATACAGATTTGCATCTGATAATTGTTATTTCAGTACCTGATGTTTATTACCACCTGTTGTGTATCTACGAATCTCCCCCGAAATCGGCGTATAGCTACGTAAATGCGTATTCAAAAAAAGGTCATACATGTAAAAATCGACTTGTGCAAAAAATAGAAAAGCAGAGTATCCATGGCAATTTCTGCCCATGGACACAGAATAACAAGTACAGTGGAACCCCCCTTTAAGTACCTCAACAAATCTGACAAAATCAGGTCTTAAACAAGAAGGGCAAAGCCCATACGACTCACATGCTTGACCTTCTGCTTTACACATTTTTCCTACCAAAATACATGTGACCTTGACCCAAGGTCAAGGTCATCCAAGGTCATGCAACACAAAGCTGTTAATTCAAGACATAGGAAGTACAATGGTGCTTATTGGCTCTTTCTACCATGAGATATGGTCACTTTTAGTGGTTCACTACCTTATTTTGGTCACATTTCATAAGGGTCAAAGTGACCTTGACCTTGATCATATGGGACCAAATGTGTCTCATGATGAAAGCATAACATGTGCCCCACATAATTTTTAAGTTTGAAACAGTTATCTTCCATAGTTCAGGGTCAAGGTCACTTCAAAATATGTATACAATCCAACTTTGAAGAGCTCCTGTGACCTTGACCTTGAAGCAAGGTAAACCAAACTGGTATCAAAAGATGGGGCTTACTTTGCCCTATATATCATATATAGGTGAGGTACTCAATCTCAAAAACTTCAGAGAAAATGGGAAAAATGTGAAAAATAGCTGTTTTTTAGACAACATTTATGGCCCCTGCGACCTTGACCTTGAAGCAAGGTCAAGATGCTATGTATGTTTTTTGGGACCTTGTCATCATACACCATCTTGCCAAATTTGGTACTGATAGACTGAATAGTGTCCAAGAAATATTCAACGTTAAAGTTTTCCGGACGGACGGACGGACGACTCGGGTGAGTACATAGACTCACTTTTGCTTCGCATGTGAGTCAAAAAGGGGTCAATTTACACAAGTTCTGAATAAAAAGTTAAAAAAACAGAGGTTCTTAAAAGGGAGTTCCACTGTACCTATGAAACCTACTGATGTGCACCTGTCTAATGTCGTTTCAGTACCTGGTGTTCGACACTCAGATTATGATGGGCGGGAAGCACCAGTACGCGCTGTCACCGGAGGAGTACATTTTCGCCTCCCTCAACCTGTACCTGGACATCGTTAACCTCTTCCTCATGATCCTCTCCATCATCGGTTTGGCCCGCGACTAGATCTTCACATCGCTTGTCTCTTTGTCATCATCATTGCTTGATGATTAGCATCTCTTTATTATTAACGACTCTTTATTGTTAATTAACATCTCTTTATCATTAGCATCTCTTTATCATTCAGATGATGATAAATGGCATCTCTGTCACATGTCTTTTTCCTGTCAGGGATTGGGTTGAAACCTCTTCAGTGTTTTCCAATTTGGGAATAGTTTGCGATTAGATGTGGTGAACATCACTGATCTTCACTCCTCTTTTTCCCTGTCCATGATTGAATTGAAACCTGTACAACTTTTTCTTTTGGAAATGTTCTGCGATTAGATGTAAACATCACTCAGGCATCTCGTTATTATCGTTCACTTCTCTTTTTTTCCCTGTTCTTGGTTGGATTGGAACTTCTACAACTTTTCCAGTTTGGGAATGAACTGTCATTAGATCTGAGCATCACTCATCTCTTAATTTATCATTAATCTCTCTTTAACCTCTTTGTCCATGGTTAGATTGAGACCTCCACGTCTATAGTCTGTTTGGGGATTAGGGTCTGCTCTCTGCAGGTATTCTTTACAATGTCCCACCTCTTACAGATACTGAAACCTCTTCAACTTTTCTTCTGGAAAATGGTCTATGGTTAGCCCTACACTCTTTTGAATTCTTTACAATTTCCCACCTGTTGTAGATCTCAAAAGTGGTGGCAAAATTCTCTCCAGGGTGTATTATGTCAGCAGAATGCAAGGATGGGATTTGTGCACTTACTTTTTTACTAAATCCTCTTCGCTCCTTGTGAAGCATGGAGCCTGACCACGGTTGTCCTCCAGTTATTTGGACATGTATTGTACGTTTAAAACTGTCAGACACTGTGAAGTCATTTTCCTTATTTTTTCAAGGACAAATACAATCTGGAGTGTCTTGTGTTGAGTCATTTAGACCTATAGATATTTTCAATCCAGATCCGATTGACCTGTTGTCTAGCTGAAAACAGCTTACTTACTTACTGCCCAATCCAGGTCCGATTGACCTGTTGTCTAGCTGAAAACAGCTTGCTTACTTACTGCCCAATCCAGGTGTTACACGACACTTGAGATTGCCACAAGTTCTCAAACGTCGTATAATTGTGTTCTTTTATTCTACGTCGCCCGTCTTCGCAGCAGCATAAAACAACTCGTCAAATTGAGTTCGAGGATTTATTCAGCATTCAATACATACAACTGCACAACGTAGCAGAACTCAAATAGAAGCTTTTTTAACATTCAAATCGCGCTGGCATATATAGTAAATACTCAATCTCGAGAATATTCCAGACCGAACACGATACAACTACATTATACGAGCCGTGCATGGACTAAACTAGCGACATTCTCTTATGACGTACATCAAAAGCGCCGACACACTTAATCCGAACGAACGCCACGAACTCACGGCTAAAACAGCATGGTAAACAACTTGTTTTGACAGGACTAGAAAGTTCACCTGCATTCTCGTCCAAGCATAAATATTGTGTTTACAAAATATAATATCGGTACTTTCCCACAAAGTACAAATAAGTCAACTACACGCAACACACAAAACTGAACCAAAGCTCAGCAACGGTAGCGTTTCCTAACACCAGGTCCGATTGACCTGTTGTCTAGCTGAAAACAGCTTACTTACTTACTGCCCAATCCAGGTCCGATTGACCTGTTGTCTAACTGAAAACAGCTTACTTACTTACTGCCCAATCCAGGTCCGATTGACCTGTTGTCTAGCTGAAAACAGCTTACTTACTTACTGCCCAATCCAGGTCCGATTGACCTGTTGTCTAACTGAAAACAGCTTACTTACTTACTGCCCAATCCAGGTCCGATTGACCTGTTGTCTAGCTGAAAACAGCTTACTTACTTACTGCCCAATCCAGGTCCGATTGACCTGTTGTCTAGCTGAAAACAGCTTGCTTACTTACTGCCCAATCCAGGTCCGATTGACCTGTTGTCTAACTGAAAACAGCTTACTTACTTACTGCCCAATCCAGATCCGATTGACCTGTTGTCTAGCTGAAAACAGCTTACTTACTTACTGCCCAATCCAGGTCCGATTGACCTGTTGTCTAGCTGAAAACAGCTTGCTTACTTACTGCCCAATCCAGGTCCGATTGACCTGTTGTCTAGCTGAAAACAGCTTGCTTACTTACTGCCCGTTATGCCGGTTGGCATTTAGGGCAGCAAGCTGAAAACAGCATTCATGTGAAACTGTCCATTTTTGTTTTAATTCAAACTATGGACATTTCTTTGCTTAGGAGATGGGGGGCACTCCCCAGTTAGCATTTTTTCCATTCCTCCAGTCCCTCAAGTTTCAAGTTCCATCCCTGAGAGTGGTGGGTGAGAGGTTTGGTTTCTAATACATGTAGTGAATGTGACTTTCATCTGTCTTATACAGCTTCACGGGGCTAGCTTTTCACATTTCATTGGGTTGGTGTGTTTCCTGACACATGGAATTAGGAACACACTTCATACGTTGGATTCACCAAAGCTTTAATTTTCTGATATCAAAATGTCACCTTTGTGATGCATCATCTTTACGGTACTTATTTTTGGTGTGTACGATTGTTTTGTTTTGTTTGTAGCTTCCATCTTCAAAGGAAGTTTGTGGGAGAGATCTAGAGAAGTAGGACAGTGAAAGATTTTGATTGTGAATTTTGGTTCTCACTCTTGCCAGCACAAGTTCTCTGAGCTCTATTTTTTGGGAAAAGCACCAATTAGATGCAGATTTGTTTTGTATTTGTTTGCGTGATAATCTATGTATGTCTTGCTTTAAAAAAATTACCACCAATATATATTCCAGGACATTTCAAATACTTGTACGTTTAAAAAAACATGTACCCACTGACTGAAACTTATGACCTAATCAACATCATATTTGGCATGGTAGCGGCAGTGTGCTCTTATAATTATGTCTACGATCCCTATTGAATACGATTACCTTGAGAGAGGGATGCACTATATATTATTATGGAGAAAAAAATTTGTTTTTACAGTGTTCGTATAATGTTTCAGTATGTGGTGGTTTTTTTCTCTTACTGATACTTTAAGAATCAGTGATACAATAACACTCGACTTCTAAGCCACATCTCCCTTTGTATGAAAAGAAATCACCAACAAGTTTACAAATTCTGTGGGGTATTGTGACTTTTGAAGTTTTTGTTGTTGTTGTTGGTTATTTCATGTATGTTTATTGCATATATGTGAGGTTCCGTCGAACGCTGAAGAAGAAGAAGCATATATGTGAGGAAAATGATCTTTATATTTGTTATTTCTTATTACTGGATACCACACAGTTACTTGCTTCACGGAAGGACTATTTTGTGTGTGACATAGCTGAAGTATCTGCAGGCTGTTCGCACGTACATGTATACCGACATACCCTGAATCCCGATTTCAGCATGAGAATTTTTTAATTGATGTTTGTTCAGGCAGTTGCATTGTGCTCAGTCTGGGAAAAGTCCTTATGTTTTTTGTTAATTTATTTATTTATTTATTTATTTAATTTTTTGTTTTTTGTGAGAATTTTCCCTGAACATTGTATCCACAAACTTCAGTAGAAGGATACTTGTGATGTCTCGAATTTGTAGCAAAACCAAGTTGAGTTGGACCTGCTCGGAGCAGTGTGTTCTGAAGAAAGAAATTTCTGTGATTTATTCAGTGATGTTTTGTCAGTGATCTGGCGTGTTACGTTTGTTGGTGTGCTTTTTTTGTAGTACTCGCCATATCACCTCAGCACTGAAGTACAATGTATATTTTTTACTGTGCAATATATGAGTCCCTGCAGGCATAGCAAGGGAAGAGGGACACACCCTGTAAGGCACTTTCAGTTTTATCTTGTACAATGGAACCCCCCTTTTAGGACCTCAAATAATCTGGGGAAAAGCAGGTTTGATTAAAGGAATCTTAAAAAGTGGAGGTAAATTTACAGAAGTTATTAACAGAAAATCTGAAAAACTAGGGTCTGAGAAGGGGATGGTCTTAAAATGGGGGGTTCCACGGTATAGGGACCCCCCGCGGATTAGGGGGAAGAATTTACCCGATGCTCCCCAGCATGTCGTAAGAGGCGACTAACGGATTCTGTTTCTCCTTTACCCTTGTTAAGTGTTTCTTGTATAGAATATAGTCAATGTTTGTAAAGATTTTAGTCAAGCAGTATGTAAGAAATGTTAAGTCCTTTGTACTGGAAACTTGCATTCTCCCAGTAAGGTCATATATTGTACTATGTCACACGCTTTCCTTCTTTGCCACTACTAAAGCAAACGTGTGCAAGATTGTATGTTACACGCTTTAGGAGCATGGCAAAAACGGATTCAAACTCAAAATCGTCCCTCCAAAAGCCAAAAAATTAACACACGACTTTTATTTCTCCTGCTGTTATCGTTTCTTCTCTTTACACATTCGTCAACGCTCAGAATACTGAAAACGGCATCCCAAATGACAGTACTGTTTCCATACGCGAATTTAGCTGCCCTTGGAAAGTGGCTAGCTCAGGAGGCCTGTTAGTCTGAAACTATAAGGACAGAGTTCTGAACATAGATGACAAAGATCCCAGAATGAACAAACATTTCGCGGATGCAACACAGAAAGACGTCATGAAGAATGCGATGCTTCAAAAGATACAGACTGTGACGATGACTGTGACGTCATTCACATACACCGAGACGTCATTCACAGTTGGTCGGTAACTTCTGTCAAAAAGTTAAGATCTCTCCACAATGGCTGCTCCTGTGTTTAGGTTTGTCAAGCTTGAGTACACAAAACGTGTTTGTTCTCTCCTCTGTGGAAGCTGTGAGACATAAATGCTATTCCGACTTGGTCGTGTGACAGAGTTTTCTTCCACACTCGATTAGCTGATGTCTAACTCAGCCTGACGGCTTCGTTAGACAATCAACGTAATCTCGTGTGGAAGAAAACGTCTGTCACACGACCAAGTCGGAATAGCAGGTAACGTTGCAAGCCCCTGGAGCAAATTTTTGATTAGTGCTTTTGTGAACAAGAAACAATTGACAAGTGGCTCTATCCCATCTCCCTCCTTTCCCCGTCGCGATATAACCTTGAACGGTTGAAAACGACGTTAAACACCAAATAAAGAAAGAAAGAACGGTATAGGTATGTTCTTGTTTAGAAGCCAAAGAATTCCTTTGTTTGTTTGTTCTTCAGCGGACATTTGGATAATAACATTATTGTTGCCTGTTCATCTACACAAGAGTATATAATTCGTTACTTCTTTTAATTTGTGTATGCCACATGTCAAGTACTTTGTTCTCATTTCCCGCAGTGGGGCACTGCGGTTATGAAATTAAAGGCCCCTCCTGTTTTTGGAACCGCAGGAGCTTTCTAGTTTGCTGTTAGGTAGATTTTTGGTTCCTCTTTCCTGTCATGCTCTCTTTTTCTTCATGAATTCTTTTCTTTTTTCTGCCTTCTTGCTCATTCACCTGTGTTTTTTCCAAAAATCTCTTCTCTTGCCGCTTGTCTCACGATTCATGTGTAGTTTAATCTGTTAGTGTTCTGATGTAAGTCCAGCAGTAGATAGGTTAAGCCTATTTTAACATACTGGAAACTGGTAATCTTCCAGTAGGTATTAATTTAGTTTTACTAAAGCCTGCTGGGACACAAGTAATGGGTTAGTGCATTTGTAAACAGGAATCGCTTGACAAGTGGCCCCCTTCATCCCCCCCTTCCTCGTCCTGATATGGCTCTGCGTAGTCGGCTGGACGTTAAGCAACAAATAAACAAACAAACAAAATTGTTCTCATTAACATGCTTTCTGTAAATTGTATGCTGATAATGAAATGTAAGCCTGTAACTTGTGAAGAAAAGCCATATTTTTTAATACAGTGTGTGAGATTTTCAGGTAGTCTGGATTGACTACCCAGGTTAACGGGTGCAATGGCCTAGTGGATAGGATGCCAGCCTCCCAAGCAGGTCATGGGTTTGAATCCCAACCGCTCCTGGTGGGTTAAGGATGGATATTTTTCCAATCTCCCAGGTCAACTTATGTGCAGTAATAGAAACACAAAAAATACCAAGCATGCATCCTCTGAAAACGGCATATGGCTGTCTAGTGGGGTTAAAATGGTATACACGTAAAAACCAGGGGAGTTTCAGCCCATGAACGAAGAAGAAGACTACCCAGATGGATAAGTTTATTTGTGTCCACAGTCATACCTGAAATGGAAGTAAAACGCAAACAAGCCAAGATTTGCAGTCAATAAAACCTGCATTGAACTTTAAACATACTTTTATTTTTATATCATACTCACAACTTAATAGTCATTTCTGAATTTACAGCCATCTAAATTTCCATTCAGTATTCATGTGTGAATTTATGAGCATCTCTGTTTAAGAAAGGCCACTTTGGCTGTGAACGATTTACTGAACCATTCTAAATTGTTGTGTATATTACATTATCCGGTTCTTCACATGTCTTCTTTTCTCGTGTAAGCCAAGGTATAAGCTGCACTGTGAACTGAATTGTGTTTTTTAAAACTGTTTCTTCTTCTTCTTCTTCTGCGTTTGTGGGCTGAAACTCCCACGTACACTCGTGTTTTTTGCACGAGTGGAATTTTACGTGTATGACCGGTTTTTTTTACCCCGCCATTTAGGCAGCCATACGCCGTTTTCGGAGGAAGCATGCTGGGTATTTTCGTGTTTCTATAACCCACCGAACTCTGACATGGATTACAGGATCTTTTTCGTGCGCACTTGGTCTTGTGCTTGCGTGTACACACGGGGGTGTTCGGACACCGAGGAGAGTCTGCAAACAAAGTTGACTCTGAGAAATAAATCTCTCGCCGAACGTGGGGACGAACTCACGCTGACAGCGGCCAACTGGATACAAATCCAGCGCGCTACCGACTGAGCTACATCCCCGCCCTTAAAACTGTTTCAATTTCAAGTAGCTATAGACAACAAGATTTGAACTGTCACTTTTCAACACAAAAGTCATTTCTTTCTTTCTTTCTTTATTTGGTGTTTAACGTCGTTTTCAACCAACAAAAGTCATTTCCAGTTGGAATTTTTCTATTAAAAGGAAGCCTTTCTTTGTTCACTTTTGCACTTACTGACTTGCTCTGTCACAACAGAGAAACAGCACATGGTTTCATGCATATAGAAAGTATATGTGAGTACTACATGGTTTAATCTTAACCAAATGAGGCAGAGCGCTATTTTAAGATTTGAGAAACTAAGGGAAGTAAGCGCTCTAAATATTTTATGCTGGTTTCTCGGGTCATGGTTGAATGGTTTTCATTAGCATCACAGTTCACTTCAATCAGATTTTAATTAGTTATTGTTATCACTACGGTTGACATTGTGATTTTTTTCAGCATTGATTTTTGTGATTTTGTTGTAAATATGTCTAATCCTGAATATTTAGGTTGTTGGTGAATTAAACGTTTGTTCACTGGAAAGTTTCAGTCTATCTGTTTTGGATTTGTGTTTTGTTTGACCTATTCACATGCTCATTGTTTGACTGGTTGGTCTTTGTAACATTGTTGTCAAGGCACACGCACACACACAGTAGGTCCCCCCGCGGGTTAGGGGGAGTCCCATATTGGTTGGTTCTGTTTCTCCTTTTACCCTTGTTAAGTGTTTCTTGTATAGAATATAGTCAATGTTTGTAAAGATTTTAGTCAAGCAGTATGTAAGAAATGTTAAGTCCTTTGTACTGGAAACTTGCATTCTCCCAGTAAGGTCATATATTGTACTACGTTGCAAGCCCCTGGAGCAATTTTTTGATTAGTGCTTTTGTGAACAAGAAACAATTAACAAGTGGCTCTATCCCATCTCCCCCCTTTCCCCTATCCCATCTCCCCCCTTTCCTCGTCGCGATATAACCTTGAATGGTTGAAAACGACGTTAAACACCAAATAAAGAAAGAATTGTCAAGGCACACGCACACACACAGTAGGTACCAGTAAGATAACTACCGTATTTGACAGACTACAAGCCGCGACTTTTTTTCCAAAAAAATCGCATTGCGGCTTATAAAAAGATGCGGCTAAAACGTTACCTAAACTTGAATAGCATTCACCTAATGGAAGTCGCCGCGGATTTTCATTTCGCTCGATTAGCGATTACCGGTACCTTATTAGCTCTCTACTCAAGACTCGGCGCTTTTCTCTTTCTTTCGCGAATCTTCGTTTGTCAACAAGACGTTGTGACAAGATAGCGTACAGAGAAACACCGGATGTATCAGGATCTCGCGCGCGCGAGATTTCGTTTTTTTGTGTCTCGCGATAGTTGGAGGAGCGAGAGCCGCCATGTTGTGTTTTCGTCTGCTCGAAATGTGCGCAAAAGTCGTAAATCATCCCAAAAAAGCTTATTCCGGGCGGGACTACATGTGTGTGTTGGTTACAAATTGTGTGTGTGATATTTTTCTTCAAACTGTTTTTCTTTGTTTCATTTGTTTATTCTCGGAGCCGATTTCGCCAAATACCGTACTTTCGTTTGCCTGGTTGTTTTGATTGATTGACACGATCTGATTATATTTTTTTCGACGGCGGCTAATATAGTGACGCGGCCTATACGTGGCTCGTCCCAATTTTTTTTTTTAAAGTCGGGGGTGCGGCTTATAAAACGGTGCATCTTGTAATCCGTCAAATACGGTACTGTATTTATTTTAAAGCAAGACAGTATGGGTTTGTGTTTCCAGAGCTGTTTGTTTTGTTCAGCAGTAAATGACGACAAGGAATCAAGTTGATGTGCTCCTGCAACACGCTCTTGCGTCTGATTGGTTCTCCCAATCTCCTTTTTCGTAACAGGAGAATATTGCAAATAATGTTCACAATGTGTGCATGTACTGTTTGGCACACTCAACATGAAACCTTTGTCAAAATGACACATCAAAAAGTTGTCAGACATTTCACACTGAAAGACAACTAGGGTTCATATGAACAGATCTGTTTTTTCACATCAAAGATTTATTTCAGTCGACATTTAGCATAAAAAGATGACGCTCCACATTTTGCACTGCAAAATCTATTTCACTTGCATTTTCACAAGAAGATTCAGTTCTCACATTTTACACTAAAAGTTTTATGTACAGTGTTTTTGCTTTACAGTCATAAGGTGCACAGTATCATGTTCCTGAACGCTTTGCTGTTCGAATCCAACGCTGCCATTTTTTCTCCATGTACTTCTGTCTTTCGCTTCTGGTCAAGGGGAGAAACTCCGCATCAAACACCTGCAACAAATGTCAGAACCAACTTCAATCACATTCACCCTTGTAAAGGTAATGGTGGTACACTGCATATGTGTACATTTTCACAAACTTCCTTCGTCAAAGATAGAGCCGTAAAATCAACACAGAGACATTACAGCAACAAAGCAGTGTTCAGGTTCTACAGGCCAGGTAAGGGCATAAACTTGAGTTTCACAAATACATGAATTTGGTGAGTCTCGAATAGTTTCAAGTTTCTTGTCTCTACAAGACCTAAAAAAATCTGAGAAAATCATGTATTAAAATAAGGGAGTATTACAATGGAGGCAACTTTACGTACATTGGAATCAGAATATCTGAGAGAACAGTCTTTAAAAGGGGGGTAATCGTAAAGAGTGTTCAAAATGAGTTCCATTGTTTTACTTCATGGATAAAACTGATCAAACAAATTCCTGTCGGGTGTCTTCCCATTAATTAGATGCTCCTTTATCAGACTTTTTTATTATCATATCTTCTGTAAATTTAATTCCATTTTGAGACTCCCTCCTTTTTTAAGACCCGATTCAATTTTTATTTTTAGATCTTCAAAGGGGAAGATGGGTGTGTTCACCTGCACACCCAAAGATGGGTGTGTTCACCTGCACACCCAAAGATGGGTGAGTTCACCTGCACACCCAAAGATGGGTGTGTTCACCTGCACACCCAAAGATGGGTGTGTTCACCTGCACACCCAAAGATGGGTGTGTTCACCTGCACACCCAAAGATGGGTGTGTTCACCTGCACACCCAAAGATGGGTGTGTTCACCTGCACACCCAAACTGTCACACACTACAGTGGAACCCCCCTTATAAGACACCCCAAATTTAAGACTCTCTCCCTTTTAAAACTTTTAAGACGTTTTCTCAGACTTTCTGTCTACATGTATTAAACCTCCATAAAGTTACCCCCATTTTAAGACCTGATTTTCTCAGATTGTTTGAGGTCTTAAAAGGGGGTTCCACTGTACCGAAAAGCAAATATGGTTTACCTTCACCACTGTATAGCCGAGCTTGGTCAGGTGTCGCTGGCGCATGGAGAACTCGCCCAGCAAGTGACCGCTGTTGACACAGTAGTGGTCAGCCGTCAAGATCAGGATGGCTAGTCTGAAACAAGAAGAGAGAGTTAAATCAGCTGTTGCCATCATTAACCCAGTGCCTCCAAGAGCGCCCAGTAATGCCTGCAAAATAGTTCATGTGGGCGGGGATATAGCTCAGTTGGTAGCGCGCTGGATTTGTATTCAGTTGGCCGCTGTCAGCGCGAGTTCGATCCCAGGTTCGGCGGAAATTTATTTCACAGAGTCAACTTTGTGTGCAGACTCTCTTCGGTGTCCGAACCACCCCCCGTGTATACTACATTGGGTGTGCACGTTAAAGATCCCACGATTGACAAAAGGGTCTTTCCTGGCAAAATTGCTTAGGCACAGTTAATAATTGTCTACCATACCCGTGTGACTTGGAATAAGGCCGTGAAAGGTAAATATGCGCCGACATGGCTGCAATCTACTGGCCGTATAAAATTTCATCTCACACGGCATCACTGCAGAGCGCCTAGAACTGTACCCACGGAATATGCGCGATATAAGCCTCATTGATTGATTGATTGATTGAAATCTCGTAACGGCTGCATTAATCATCTACAAAATTGCTTTCCCCCCTTTTGTGCCGAAAGACTGCATGAACAGATGAGATCAAGCCTTGCTTCATTGGATCATTCATTTAAGTCTTTTAGGTACTGCATTACAGCCTGCATGATTCTGTCTTGGAGGCATTGGGTTAAGAAATGGCACCTGCAAAACGAGTCAGCGACAGGAATAATTGTTTCCTGCTATGCCAAGTCCATCACACGACAATGAAGTCTGTCGCGTGACAGTGAATTGTTGACTCCTTTCTGAATACAAAACTAAGGCAGACGAGTTATAGAAACACTGAATCTTGGTACAGGTGATGGAGATGGAGACAAAACAAAACATTTGCAAGAATATCAACCAAGTGGCCTTAAAAGTGGACAGAACCAAAAAAGAACTTTTATTTTACTCATATATATATATATATATAGCTATTCTGATGGACACGTGGGGGAATTCGGGGGCTGTGATTGGATGGTCTCTTCCGATCATCAAAGCATAATGCTACGGAAGTCGGCCATTTTTGCCAATATCCAAAAGCATATTGGCAATAACAGAGACGCATGGTTCCGGTTTACCCATCTGTACCACACGATGTTTTAATCGACAACAGCATACACTGACAACTTGAAATTCTTCTCGGGAATGTTTTTCAGCTTTAAAAATGTCGATAGCATACCCTTTTCTGCTAAACAGGACTAAATCAATTATTTTCTGTCCCTAAACACCACAAAATGCCCAAAGTCGAAAGATGTAGTACAAACAGGGGAGTAAAACGGAACAGCCGTTTTTGTGTGCCTGTGTCAGTTGCCGACTGACACAAACTTTCGCATTCGGCTTTTCTTATCTCTTAAGGGAACCGTCATCTGCAATCAACGACATGGACCATTCTGGTACGTGTTGCTGACAAAAACATGATTTTAACACAGAATTTAATGTCAGAACAGCTATATAATCGCTATTGTGTTTTTAGCGTAGCAATAGGGTCTGATATTTAGACTCGTCGGCATTATACTTGTCTCATCTAAATATCGGACCCTATTGCTACGCTGAAAACACAATAGCTGTTAATATTAAGTCGTGCCGAATTCACGGAATTGCCGAATTTGCGGAATCGGCAACATTTTTGCAAAACACTCACGCAAAACGGCAGCGTTTTGCCAAAACTGCATAAAGGCTTTTAAAATTTGCCTATTTCGCAAAAGCTGCAGCACAAAACAGGTGAAAAACAGGGTGAAAGACACACCTGACAGCTGCATAAGTAGACGGCTGACCCCCGTGGTAACTGACTGGAATAGGTTGTCCTCTATCATTCACATGCACCTCCGCATCTGAAACAACAATATCACACATCAGCGTAATGATGACAACTTTGCTCTTGGAGTTACTACCCTAAAAACATACCAAACAGTGCACCAAGGAATGGGATTGAGGTCTGATAGCTCAGTTGGTAGAACACTGGACGTTTGACCCTTGGGTCACAAGTTTGAATCTTGTCCAGCATGCACACGTATGTGAATTGTGATGTCTCAGAAACGGTATCCATGCCGCATCACTGCTGTGACACATGAAAGACCTCAGGCATTCTACCCAAAGTGCAGGTGGCTTATTACACCTGAACATAACACACCTGGGTAGCGTGACTCTTGTTGATGCTAATTTTCCACTGAGAGGAAGTGACACATTTCCAAGCCAGGGATCGCGTTAACGCATGTTTTTTGCGTATTTGACGCGTTTTAAAATCCGCCCACGCATTTTCCCGGCGCTTATGCGTAACGCGTACGCAAAACAACTTCTATTCAAAACGGCATGCTCAGCAGCACATCCCAATACTGAATCAGACTATAGCCCACGCGCGCGAGTTTAGAATCTCTAGTCTGTTCTGGATCAAGCATAGCACAAGCGCGCGAGTTCAAATCTAAAGTCGGTTTTGGATAAAACAAAATGAGGTGACGTGCTCTCGGCATAAGAGTGTCGCAAGCGACGCAAAGCAACGCTGGTCGGTTTTCTGAAACAGAACATACACCCCAAAATGCACTGGGCGTGTGGCGCCAAATCTAGGCTGAGAGATGCTTTCAGTTCAAGCCTGACATGATTTAACTGTGTTATAGTGTGACGCAAAATCGGTTCTGCTTTACGCGTTTTTTGGCCATTTGAAAAATCTTAGCGCGACCCCTGCCTAGCAGTGGGATAAGTAAGTAATAAAAAAGTTCAGGAAGATTCTCCTAAAGCTGAACAAACACGACTCTAACAAAAGAAACAGTACAGATGAAAACCTGAAAATCTGTTAAAGCAAGGTCTTAAAAATAATGGAGGTAAATTATGAACAGAAAATCTGTCAAAGCAAGGTCTTAAAATGGAGGTAAATTATGAACAGAAAATCTGTTAAAGCAAGGTCTTAAAAGGGAGGTAAATTATGAACAGAAAGTCTGAGAAAACAAGGTCTTAATAACTTTTTCGCGACACGCCGCCAGAATACAAGCGTTGACTGATCATGCCGTTGTCAGCACGCCGCCAGAATCCGTGCGTTAGGTGCGTGAGTCACTTCGCCACACACCGCCATAATAGTAGCGTTGGAAGTGGAAAATACCACGCTGGGGATTTTCCATACGAAAACCCACGTGATAGGTTCAGAGGTCGGCTGCATTATCATACGCGACAAATAACTCCCAGAACAGTTGATTTCATTGGTTAGTTTGGATACTACAGGTCATTGACGGCACCAACCCATGCCTTAGTTTCATATTTAGGATTCCAAAATGTCGCGAGTTGTCAGTGTTGTTGTTGCGAAGCGAAGCGGCGTGCGGAAGGTGTGCATCAAACAGTGTTGTTGTGATGGATGGATAAGTGAGTGATGAGGGTGAATGAGTTAGCCAAATCAAGAGCTCGAGGTGTCAATGCTACTTTGGCCAAAACCCAATGCAAGCGGACGGACGCGATTCTGGTGCCGGGAATGTGCTGTGGCCACATGGCTGTGGCGCTTTGTGTTGAGCCGTGCTTCGAAGTGTGGCACACAAAGAAGGATGTTCTCCGTGCATAAACCGAGTTCTAAACAAGTCATTTATACAAAAACTGTAAATACTGTGACAGCAAGTGTTTCTTTTCTTCTATGGATAAAACCCAACGCAATGGGACTTGATTCTGGTGCCTGGAATGTGGTGTGGCGTTTTGCGTTGAGCTGTGCTTCCAAGTGTGGCACTGTAAATACTGTGACAGCAAGTGTTTCTTTTCTTCTACATGGATATATTCATCATAGTCATCACCCAGTCATCTCATTGTCTCATTCAGGTTAGTAAATTCTTTTTTGAGTATTCACTAACAACATTTTGTGCATATTTTCAAACATGTCTGTAGTATTTATGTGGTGCCTCTGGACTTTTTTTTATTTAAATTGTTGACATTTTCAATAGCATACCACACAAACACAACAAGCCTTTTGACAAATACAAAGTACATTTCTGAAACAATGAAAGATCTTTCTTTAATTGTGTGCAAAAAGTAAGTCTCCACATGTACTAGTGTTTTTACAATATTTTTTTCAAAATACAATATTTTTTTCAAAATACAATATTTTTTTCAAAATACAATATTTTTTTCAAAATTTCCCAATTTTGGTTGTCAGCAGGCTATTTATTGACATTTTCAATAGCATACCACACAAACACAACAAGCCTTTTGACAAATACAAAGTACATTTCTGAAACAATGAAAGATCTTTCTTTAATTGTGTGCAAAAAGTAAATCTCCACATGTACTAGTTTTTTACAATATTTTTTTCAAAATACAATATTTTTTTCAAAATGTCCCAATTTTGGTTGTCAGCAGGCTATTTATATGCTTTGGCTCAGGCGTTCTGAGTGTATAGTCATGTCATAGGGTGGACGTGTTGAATGAGTTAAAAGGGAGGTAAATTATGAACAGAAAATCTGTCAAAGCAAGGTCTTAAAATGGAGGTAAATTATGAACAGAAAATCTGTTAAAGCAAGGTCTTAAAATGGAGGTAAATTATGAACAGAAAATCTGTTAAAGCAAGGTCTTAAAATGGAGGTAAATTATGAACAGAAAATCTGTCAAAGCAAGGTCTTAAAATGGAGGTAAATTATGAACAGAAAATCTGTTAAAGCAAGGTCTTAAAATGGAGGTAAATTATGAACAGAAAATCTGTTAAAGCAAGGTCTTAAAATGGAGGTAAATTATGAACAGAAAATCTGTCAAAGCAAGGTCTTAAAATGGAGGTAAATTATGAACAGAAAATCTGTTAAAGCAAGGTCTTAAAATGGAGGTAAATTATGAACAGAAAATCTGTTAAAGCAAGGTCTTAAAAGGGAGGTAAATTATGAACAGAAAATCTGTCAAAGCAAGGTCTTAAAATGGAGGTAAATTATGAACAGAAAATCTGTTAAAGCAAGGTCTTAAAATGGAGGTAAATTATGAACAGAAAATCTGTTAAAGCAAGGGCTTAAAAGGGAGGTAAATTATGAACAGAAAATCTGTCAAAGCAAGGTCTTAAAATGGAGGTAAATTATGAACAGAAAATCTGTCAAAGCAAGGTCTTAAAAGGGAGGTAAATTATGAACAGAAAATCTGTCAAAGCAAGGTCTTAAAAGGGGTCCGGAGAGTTAAATTTGGGGGTCTTCAAAGGGGGGTTCCAATGTAATACGGTAGTGAAAAGTATACTGTTGCCGCAACATACCGATAGCATAAACTGTGTTGGAACCAAAAGTGCGCATCCTCACAAGACTGTTTCCAATCATGGAGTCCAGGGTCTCCTGTAGTCGGGATTGTAGCATCTTCATTCTTTCACCTGGAAAACAGAAATTAGACAATCTCATTAATATGTGATGCTTAATTAGCTGGCAAAATTGTACAGATACGCACAGAATGCAAAAGTCTCACAGAAAGCAACGAAGTAAAACATCAGAAATCACGACAGGCCAGTGATCATTGCCTGAACGAATCTCCAATGTGTACTTATTTGAAAGGAAAGGGCATCAAATTGAGCAGAAACTGCATAACATACTCATCAGAGTGACTTTCTCCCTGCAAAGTGCAATCACTGTTGCTGTACGTGTTGGGTTGGCTTTTTTCTCACTTGTACTTTTTGCTCTTGTTTTCCGCACTGTCATTAGTGTTGGGGGCGCAACCTCTTTCACACTAGGGCATGAAAATCGGGAAAGAGTCACTCTATTATAAAATCATTAAAATAATTGTAGCTGTAAAGTATTTAACAAGAAAAAGAGAGACAAAAGTGCAGAGCTGTGTATTGACCTTTCCAAGCCTGCCCTGCCTGCAGCTTGTAGAGATACGGAACACGGACACCTCGTGAGTCCAGCTTGACCGCAGACTGCAGCATCTCCAGCCACATGCCTGCTTCATGGGGCCTGGCCAAACCTGCACACAACACATTGCACTGTCAAACCTGTCTGTAGTGTTATGACCCCTTGAGGAACCAACCAACAGTGGTCGCTATAGACAGGTGGCCTCTATGGAAAGATGAATGATGATGGGCTTTCATTAGACTGGTCATAATTTGCAGGTGGTCATTATCAAGAGGTGGTCGCCAGGGCAAGTTCAACTGTACTTTCAAACCTCACTTCTTGGAGTGAAAATATGACACAAAGATAAACTTATCACAGAACCAAGAACGCAACTAGTTCGTAACTGTTAGTGTAAATCTCTAAGTTCTACATGAAAAAAATCCATCAGTAACGTATGGAAATACTGTTTGTAAACTCACGCATGTAGTATGTCTACATTATATATAGTTCAACGTGACCTATTGTTTTCTATGATGTATCACTATCAGCTAATGTTTCATGAATATATATGTTTACATGTATGTACAGTGGAACCCACATTTAAGACTCTATAAAGATGAGATAATCAGGTTTTAAAAGGGAGGTAAAAAACCGTAAATGTACAGACACTGTGAACTATCAACTAAACCTATAACAAATTAGAATATATCTTTAAATGGTCAGGAGCCCTTAAAATGCGACTTCCATTGTATTTGATACCTTTCACTTTGCTGAAGAAAGTTGGCGTCAGCACTTTCTGCACAAAGTTCAGGGGCACTCTATCCACAAAGGCAAAAGAACACAGAAGTTCAGCAAGATGATCTGGGTGGAAGTCTGTGAAGCGCTTTTCTAGCATCTTTTCTGATTGCAGCAGAAAGCCATGACAATCTTTGGGCATGTAGTTGAGCTGTCCGAACGGTCTCAGAACGGTGAAGAGCTGCAGTGCCGAGTACGTCTCTCCATGCTGCACAAAATGTTTGGCGGCAGCGTCCAGAATGGTGGGGGAGAAGAAACGACGAGTGCGACAATACTCCATCACCAAACCCAACAGGTTCGTGTTCATGTCCGCGCCTCGAGCGCCAATGTACCGCTCAAGGGCTGTGGTGAAGTTGGAATCGCTGAAGCGGAAGTGGACGAAGGCGGCGACAAACTGCATGAGGCCGTCCTCGGGGAGGTGGTGGATGTTGAGGAAGAGCCAGTGCGCCAGGTCGGTCATCATGCTGACCTGCAGGGAGTTGAGCTGCACCAGGCTGGCCACACACCCCACCGCCTGCTCTGCCGGCATCTTCCACCAGATCTTGTGGAACTGCTTGCCCAGCACCTTCAGCAGGTACTTGTGGCTGGGAGGCAGACAGGCCAGGACCTTGGCTAGGCTGGTCTCTGTCACGTCCCTGTAGTGGTTGCCCATGTACACCCACACACTGTTGATCAGGTCTCTGTCTCCTCTAGGAGAGGCGCGTAACAGCTGACTCAAATTGCACAAATCGTCTATGGAGAACTGTTCCTCTACCATACGCTTCTCTATCTCTCCATTGATGGCCGACATGCAGCTTTGTTCGAAGCTCTCCATGGTCATGTAACAGGACACCAGCTCAAGCAACGTTTCGTTAGAAAGCTGAGCGACGTCTTTTCCGACGGTATCGTTCAACTCCCTCATGACGGCTGTGCGAATGAATGAGTGCAGGTCATCCCAGTCAGAGTTCATTTTCTGCAGTTGACTCACTCTCTGCAAGGCTGCTGACGCAGAATAGCCAGTCACTCGTTGTGCAGGAATCTCCAGCAGTTTAAACACGTCTCTCACCGACTCGCATTGTTGCAACAAATACTGAAAGTTCTCATCTTCTGTGGTCATGGGCCGAATCCTTTCACCAGAGAAGGTGTGGTTGGTGAGAGGAACCATTCCCTTGTCCAGCAAGCGAATGAGGATGGGCAGCTCCTGAATCTCCAGGCCATCCTGCAGCAAAATGGACGAAACGCTGACAACGTTTCTGGAAGATGGAGGAGCAAGTCTGTGTTGGGAGCAATGAATGTGCCTCTTGCCAGGGTCACTCTGGACACGGCAGGTGGCTGTTGGCAGGCCTGTGCAGGTAGAGGTCAGTGTGCTATGTCCTGCACTGGACAAACGGGCTGCTGCTCTGGTCAGCTTGAGTACTGCCACTCGGACTGTTGCCAGTGATGGCTGAGACATGACGATGATTTCTGGTAAACCCCAGGCTACTGTGAATTGGTATCTGCACATAGTTATTTGGAAAAGTTTGAAAACATGAACTATAACATCAAACTGATTTTAATTAAAAATGTGACAGTTTCCCCACTTCATCACCAAACAATGAAAAAATATATGAAGCACAATAAACACTAATCACTTAGGGAACATCACCAAAATGATTGCATGACCAACATATATTCAGCCTCAATGAGCCCTCTGATCGTGTGTCAGTGTGTCGATCCTTGCTTCTGCATGCAAGCTGAGCATAGATTTATCTTCACATGACACCATGGAACTTTTGGAAGCTGCTCTAACTTTCTAAGTCTAAGTTCTAAACTTGTTCAACTTCAAGTTCTATCAAATGACTTCCATGGAATGAGCTGAATCTCAAGTTTATCACAAACTTTTGTACTAATCAAATATCAAAGTAAACTTCTAACACACTGTGCCCATTAACTCAGAATCAAGGCACTTTCAGGCCAAAGACTAGTATTAGTAAGTTAATATTGTGGTACTTAACCTTACTTAACAACTTCCAGTGATGATACCTCAATAATCGAAAGAAGAAGAGATTCCCTCCTAAGGCCAAAAAAAAAATAGGTGTGGTTACGGTAACATAGCCAAAAAAAATAGGGTAGGTAGGTAGGCAATCACTTTTTTTTTTTTTAACTTTTTTTTCTAATGTGTACAAATTAAACCTACTTGACAGGGAAATAAGTGTGCGACTCGGGCGCTTTCGCTTTCATTGCGTTTTTTGCACTGGTTTTTTTTTTTTTTTTTTTGACAAATGTAATAAAAAGTTATAGGATCGGCCCCTAAAAATAGGGTAGGTCGGGTTACCGTAACCACACCTATTTTTTTTTTAGGCCTAATAGTCATAATACTTTTTCTTTTATCAAATTTAACTTCAAAATGTAAGCTCCTGTTCAGTAGACAACAGAATCGGACCCCTTTCCAGACCTATTTGTATGAATGACCATTTTCTTCGTCTGGCTGATGGCAACACAAAATCGAGTGACAGGCTGACACTGATGTAAACAAAACCATGCTTCTGTTGTGTGCTGCGTAATTTACATACCTTGAAAAACAATTTTCAAGTTCAGTAACAGTCTGTTTTCCAAGCCTGAGCGTCGCAACTGCTGCCCTGAGACGGTTCCAGTGGCAAGTGTTGTAAGATGTACTTTGTAACAGTAGACATCCTGGACTTTTGTAACAGACACTTGCACACCTTTACGAAACGATCATGCCTTACGAAACCTTGACTAGAGTGGTCTTGGTCAACCTTGACTAGAGTGGTCTTGGCGTACGATAGAAAATCTGATACGGAATATGGACTTTGCACAGAACAAATGTTTAATATTTAAAGTAATAGATTGTGGTCTTATCGTACTCCAACTACAAATGAAGGTCTATGAGAATTAGTATTATGTGCATATTCTCTGATTTGTTTTTCTTTGTCTCAAAAATATTAAAATTTAAAGTACACAAACAGACAACCTTTTTGATTGCTCTTTGAAAGAAAAGAACAGAAAAGTTCCCTAATCAAGGGAGGCCAGCCTGTTTGCAAATCTTTTGCGGGCAAAAACAAACGCATGCGACTTGTTCAAAACTGAAAATAAGATCGGTACATCTACACTTTCGCTTGAAGATGACCACTGCCGCCGTATTTTCAGATTTTCAGCAGTACTTGGACGCAGACCATGAACTTAAAGAGGTCTGCTTCTGACATGTTTGGGGTGTACATTTTTCTGTCAGATAAATCGCTTTTTATGTGAATTGTGAATGTGAATTGTGATGTTATTGTACTTGCAGCTACAGGGAGGACGTCAGCCGGCTTTGTTTATATCACACAAACTTAATACTGACTCCAATACTTAATACCCCTCCAAAATGCTGCTGATCGAACTTTTGACCATCTATTCCCCCCTTGGATTCTAATTTGTGATGAGAAATAGTATTTTGACTGAAATTAGCTTAAAGCCGCAGTTTTGAAAGAATGTCTGCTATGTGCTACAGCGACTTCCTCCAAGTCTGTTATCATTAGATGTCAACACCCAGCTTCCCTATGCCCACAGGCTAATTTACAGGCTGTCTCCAATTTCAGTCTGCGAGAGCGCTTCGCATGGGCCATGGTTTGCGGGACTTCGCATGGGCCATGGTTTGCGGGACGTGTTCTGTTTTCCTGGATAAGCTTTTCGCTTTTGATCGTCTGTGGTCCGTACTGTACAGAAGGATTAATTTTGATGTATTTTTGAAGTGTTTACAGTTTGTTTAAATTAATATCATAAGCAGTGTTGAAATGTTTGTAATGTAACTGTTTTGTCCGAGTGACATTTTTCTTTGCATTGCTTAGCACATTGCATCGGATCGACTGTTTTTTGTTTTTCTTCTTAGAGGGGGGAATCGAGACGAGGGTTGTGGTGTATGTATGTATGTATGTGTGTGTGTGTGTATGTGTGTGTGTGTGTGTGTGTACGTGTGTGTGTGTGTGTCTGTCTGTCTGTCTGTGTGTAGAGCGATTCAGAGTAAACTACTGGACCGATCTTCATGAAACTTTACATGAGAACTCCTGGAAATTATATCCCCAGACGTTTTTTTCATTTTTTTTCCATAAATGTCTTTGATGACGTCATATTCGGCTTTTTGTAAAAGTTGAGGCGGCACTGTCACACCCTCATTTTTCAATTAAATTGATTGAAATGTTGGCCAAGCAATCTTCGACGAAGGCCGCACTTTGGTATTGTATTTCAGCTTGGAGTCTAAAAAATTAATTGATGAGTTTGGTCATTAAACATCAGAAAATTGTAATTAAATTTCTTTTTTTATAAAACGATCCAAAAACATTTTCGTCTTATTCTTCGTCATTTTCTGATTATCATCGTAGTAGCTAAAGAGACCATATTTTTTATGCTGCACTTTATTATAAATGGGTGAAAAGGATGGGTTGGGGCGGGGTGGTCAGAAGGTCATAAATCAAATAAAAAAGATTTACCTCTCCTTACAGGCTAATAAAGCCCAAAGAAATACCCTTTGGTTGTTTACTTTCGTTTACAAAAATCTTATTTCCCAGATGTTTAATTTGTGGTGGATAAAAATTGCTTGAATACAGTCATGGGTCACACTTTTCCTTCTGTTCCTTCTGGGCAGCATGATGGATAAAAACATGATACATTGACAAAAGTTATAACTGCTCGGAATATGAGTTTTAAGAACAGTGTAAAATAATGCATACAATTGTTACACACAAATACAAACATACATGGACTCACACAAATACACACACAAAAGCACTGAAACACACACTCACGCACACACACACACACACACACACACACACACACACACACACTGAGTTCTCGCACACGAAGCAACCAAAGTGAACGAAACAGTAACTTCCCCTTTTTTCTCGGTCCAGTATACCACCATACTCCTGCTTATCTAAACAGTTCCCGAGACACTTGCTGGATCGAGGGTGTGGGTGTCAGTTGCGCATTTGGAGGCCATTAATCATTCCCCACTCTTCCCCTCCATTTGAGATCTTCCCCCTAGAAGAAAAATTCCTGCTGATGCTCACTAACATATTTATTTTCTTATCCAAGGGACGCAACCGCTCAGACTTGTTCGAATAAATCGAATTTGGGTAAAATCGATCGAATTACATCACAAATCTGCTTCAGTTGCAAGATCTTGACAAAGGCATGCTTTTCTCCCTCAAGATAATTGTACCTCTTGAAATTGGCAGAGAAACATTCAATCTGAAGTTAATTTTGGCTGACTCCCTGGCTGACATATGTCCTCCGGATAGCTGCATGTTTGTTAAACCTGTATGACATCTGGCGGTGACATGCAATTTGTACAGGTTGACATTCACCCACACTCCAGCCATTGACAGCTTCTGACCGACCAAATATTATTATAATGCATGCTTCATAGTTCATTTACTGATTTAGGTGGAAGGAAATCAGAGCTAGCTAGGTCTACAGTATAGTACACAGTTCAGACTCAGTCATAGCACGTGCCAGTAGGAGGTGTGGTTTAGCTGGCTGTTTGTGCAGCAACCATGTCGGCATCAATTAAGCTCCAATTCAGTCCCAGTGTTATTTTGACCTGCCATGCTGCGGTCAAGAAACTTTCCCACCGTCGGTAGCAGACTATCAAGTTTCAAAACGCTGACAACTCAATCAATCAATCAATCAATCAATATGAGGCTTATATCGCGCGTATTCCGTGGGTACAGTTCTAAGCGCAGGGATATATATTTTTTTATTTTATTTTATTTTTATTTTATGCAATATATATCGCGCACATATTCAAGGCGCAGGGATTTATTTATGCCGTGTGAGATGGAATTTTTTTACACAATACATCACGCATTCACATCGGCCAGCAGATCGCAGCCATTTCGGCGCATATCCTACTTTTCACGGCCTATTATTCCAAGTCACACGGGTATTTTGGTGGACATTTTTATCTATGCCTATACAATTTTGCCAGGAAAGACCCTTTTGTCAATCGTTGGATCTTTAACGTGCACACCCCAATGTAGTGTACACGAAGGGACCTCGGTTTTTCGTCTCATCCGAAAGACTAGCACTTGAACCCACCACCTAGGTTAGGAAAGGGGGGAGAAAATTGCTAACGCCCTGACCTAGGGTCGAACTCGCAACCTCTCGCTTTCAAGCGCAAGTGCGTTACCACTCGGCCACAACTCCGCAGACTCTGGAGAGAATTTCTCTCTGCAGGGCTGCAGAGGTTTGCCGTACAGATTTCCATGTGTCACGGCTCAAACGAGGCCTGGGATTTTGACTTCGTGTTTGTATGAGTGTTCATCACGATAAAAAAAACAGTTTACAGAAAACAGAGAAACGAAAGAAGACTGCGGTAGATAAAAACAGAAAGACAAGTTATAATCATAATTGTATGAATAGGAGCCGCAATTGAAATCAAAATGTTGTTAAAAAAAAAAAAGTAACAAAGCATTAAAACTTAGCGATGTAAAGAATAAAACAACCCTATGTTTTGCATGAGTATCTAGTAATTAATAGTTGCTCTTGACTTATAATAAAGTATACTGTTAATGATCAAGAAAACATATAACATAATTATATTCAGGCCTGCAGTAATTTTGATTGCTTACACATTGATTACGGGATTAAAACAAATATGGGAATAGTACAAGCTAATGCAGAGAGTGTCACTATTTCTGCAATAAGTGTGTGAAAATGTTTGCCAACAAAAGCAAAATAACTGAGCAGTTTATAATTATTTCTTTCAGACAGAGCTTATTCCTTTCAACCTCTCATTGTTTTCAATTATAACTTCAAAATTGTGATCGAAATTCGGCTTTTTGTTTAGGCTGCCGCTGATTTCGTGTGTGTATCTGCATGTACCGCATTTACTGAAAAGTTGCTGAGCTGTATGATTTCTCTTTTACACCCAGTGTGTAAGGAAAATATTTAATACATTGACCTTTTTCCCGACAAACAGATAACTACAGCCTTTACTTGTATGTAGATTGGTGTTTTCCCTTTTTATATTCCTTTTAAAATTGATAGACATTTTTATACCCTTCTCGGAACGGCTTTCGCAATTCATGTCCACCCACAGGCGCCGGACTATTCTGAATAACAGCGACTGCTCAAAGACCAACAGCAGACAATTCTAATGATGAACTCGAACTGCCTGAATCTGTGTTGCCTTTCTCATTGCAACTCGGCTGCATAATCACATTCCTGTATTTGTCATGTAAATTCTTACAACCCCGGATACAAAAACAAAACCAGAAAATGACGCCACAGTTTAAACAAAAATAGCATGGCTTTAATTTAAAGTAGCAGCATTAACACTAAATGTTTGTTATAATGCAGTAAAACTATTACATATCTGATTATTCTTGTTCATCTATTTCGTCTCCTCTACCCCTGTGCGTGTATTGTATGTGCCTCTTGTTTTATGGACTGGGCAAAGGAGCTGCGCCTTCGGCTATCAGTGTCAAGTTCCCAAAGGCCGAGGGGAAGTGTTTAACTAACCGTATCAAGCACACGCTTATCGTGCATTCCGAACGCGTGTACTGGAGTGACTGACAGGGGCTCAAATTCTCACTCCCTTAAAAATAAGGGAGTCAGGACTTGACTGCGCCTGAACTGTACAGGCGTTCAGTGTTGTTCCCAGACACAGAAGACAATTAATAGGTCAGATCGGCCAAAATGTCTGAGGAAAACAGTAGTCAAAAGACTTAATTCCGGTGTCAAAACAATGAGTCAGCTCAAAAAGAAATGTGTAAATGGCCGAGTCTTGGGAACAACACTGTCCGGGCATTGTATTCTTTACCAGTTAATACTGCACTTCATTGGATTATTTATAGCTTTCATTTTTTGAGGGGGAAAATTGTTTTAATTTTAGAGCCTATATAATTTTGTAAGCATTCCTGTTAAGAGAAAAAAAATTGCCTGAATCTTTAGCTGATTAAGTTATTACTATGAACATTGAAATGAGCCGACAGAAATATTTAATACTAAAGCTTTAATAAAACTGTGTGCTTGAATGATCCATGGTGTGATGTGCAGGAAATTCGTACTGTGGTACGGGAAGTGGAACAGACAGCACGAGAAATTCAGACCATCATGCAAGCCATCCATCAGGCAGCTGCCACAGAACACGGTAAAGCTCTCTCTTCTTAGGCCAACAAAGAATAGTTGTGGTTACACAAACAGTAACATGGCAAGAACAAAACAAATTGTAGACATGTAATGTAGGCCGAAGTTTCTCTTCTGTCATACCTTCTTCTTCTTCTTCTTCTTCGTTTATGGGCTGAAACTCCCACGTTCACTCATGTTTTAGCACGAGTGGATTTTTACGTGTATGACCGTTTTTACCCCGCCATGCAGGCAGCATACGCCGATTTCGGGGGAGGCATGCTGGGTATTTTTGTGTTTCTATAACCCACCGAACTCTGACATGGATTACAGGATCTTTTCCGTGCGCACTTGGTCTTGTGCTTGCGTGTACACACGAAGGGGGGTTAAGTCACTAGCAGGTCTGCACATAAGTTGACCTGGGAGATCGGAAAAATCTCCACCCTTAACCCACCAGGCGGCAGCTACCGGGATTCGAACTCACGACCTCCCGATTAGGAGGCCGACATCTTACCACCAAGCCAATGCGCCCGTCGTGTCATACCTATTGCTGGGTTTCTTGTGTGGTTTGTTTTTGTTTTTTACAGTTAGTAAAATGTACTACATGTAAGGTTTGGGGGTTGAAATCCCCCTCATTTTTGAGGATTTCCTTCAATGAAAGCCTCCTCAACTCATAAATGCCAAAAGCCTTGTCTCTTATTGACTCTCTGCACTAGATTGGTTCTCTTAACACACCATTTATTTCATCGTTTCTTTATTTATTGAAGATTACATTTAAAACTGAACAGTTGTGTTGTTTGTTACAGTATTGTCAGTCTGTGAGAAGTCTGAACCGCAGTTTGCAAAAGCAAAAGAGCAATTCTCCGAGTTGGCAAAAAAGATTCCAGATAACCAATATTACAGGTAAGAATTAAATGTCCATGTTCTTCAATTTCATCTTTTAGTTTAGTTTCAGCTTTGTTTTGTTTTTTCCTCTTTTTTTTTCAACTCTGTTTTTCAAGCATGTCACAAATAGGGTTCCGTTTACTTACATGTAATGTGCCATCAGCGAAAAAAATCTGAAAATGACCCAAAAGAAATCTCTTCAACAGGTCAAAAGGTGCATAAACAATAGGTAACGCTGTGCCACCTAATGCATAGTTTATATCCAGTACTAGCTGTACCCATTTTTCGACAACCTCAATCATTTCTTGGAACTGTTCTTTATGAATGATTTTGCCTTGTAAATATCAAACGATAGGCTCTTAACATGTATTTTTGTTACAGACACATACACACATGTGCGCACACACAGAAACAAACACATACTCACATATGCGCGCGCACACTTAAAAACACAAGCATGCATACACTAGTGTGCGCGTACATACTCTGCTTTTGGGCCCACACCAATAAACACACACATTCAGATAGGCTGTAGTAGGAGAGAGAGAAATAAACTCTGGGCTAGCCCCGACTGACTGACCGAGAGTCATTGATTTGCAATCAGTTCCACTGTGCCTATTATCATGGTAATGAGTGATTTTATTTTTCAGATTCAACGATATGTGGCGATTCGTGATTCAGCGTATGGCGTACCTGGCAGCACTCAAAGTCTACCTGAGAGAAGACAGGCTCATATCACAGAAAGAGACAGCTGACATGTTAGGAGGTAGGACATTGCTTATCTGCCCTGGGTTTTTTTTTCTTCATTTTAATTCTTCTTGATCTCTCAAGTGCGAGAACACTGGTTCCTCCTCATAACTCACAGTTGTTTATCAGGAATAGGATTTTCACTCCGATATGCACTGAAAATCATGCTTTTTCTGTCAAATAGCATGAAAAAGCCTCGTCCTGATATGGCTCTGCGTAGTCGGCTGGACGTTAAGCAACAAATAAACAAACAAACATGAAAAAGCCCATGGTTCATGTCCAAATTATGGAATGTCTCGACTTCAAGTGCACCCCCCACTTTTAATAGACCTTCCCCCAAGTAGACTTTGTCAGTTCTACTCGAGCTCCCATTCCTGACATTTTACAGCGCTTACTTCCCTTCGTTTGTTGAATCATGTTATAAGTGCTATGCGTCACTTTCTTGTGAGTGTTGCATGCCAAAAAAACCTTTTTTTGAATCATTCTTTTAGCCTGCATTTATAAATTGATTTTGGGCGCAGTTGAGTGGGAGAATGACTCTTGACATTGAATGTAATGTGTTTCAGTCAAAGCGGGGAGAGAGGATGGCTTTCACCTTGACCTGGATGATTTCCTCATGGGACTGCTCACCATGGCGTCAGAACTGGTAAACCTGTCTCTTTTACAGGGATATTTACAGTTATGGATATAGAGATTACACAACGTCATCGAGTGAGGGACCGAAAAATATTGAAACTCGAGGATGATTTTTTTGTGGTATCAACCGAGACCGTAGGTCGAGGTTGATACCACACACAAAAATCATCCGAGAGTTTCAATATTTGTTGGTCCCTCACAAGATGACGTTTGTGTAATTTGTGTATACAATGATCAATCTCTATACCTTCCTGTCACTGGAAGCAGCAACACTTGAAAGCATAAGTTCCCTTGACAAACGTCATTTATGATTGGCGTCATCTATGAATGACGTCACTGTCTAGACAAGACAAGTGCCGGTATCGGCAAACCTTGTCGCGGCAAAGGGCTATGACCCGTGCCTTGATACCATTGAGATCATAGATGCACAGCAGTGCCGATACCAGGTTTCTTTAGCTTCACTTTAAAATGATATCAGAACGATAGTTATTCACTTGAAAGTGAACACAGGAGAGTTGTATACATACATGGGACAGTGTGTGCCCATGCTCTGTATTTATTTATTAATTTGTTTGTTTTCTTGTTGTGACTGTGAGACTCCTTTCTGAGGTGTCAGCAATGTCATATAAGGGGGGAGTGCGGTTACAGTATTTTGTCACAGTGTCTCACGAGTTTGTGAAAAGTTACCCAGTTGATTCTGAAACAAGGCTGGCTGATCAGAATGAGTGCAGTACTGTTCCATGTGTTCAGATTAGTTAGTTATAACAAGCTTTGCAAAAGTATAGCTTTTTTTCAGCAGTAAATTATTTTCTGGTGGCAAGGTACAAAATAGGGTAGGTACTTTTATAAAGTTGTAAGAACTTGGAGACGACAGTATCATTTGTCTGGCTGTCCTGGCTGACAATATAGACATGAAGAAGAAGTTATAAAGTGTTTTTGTTTTTTGAGAATGTTTTTAAGTGTTTTATTTTATTTTTTTTTTATTGTTCAGTACACTCACAATTCCCTTGATGGTCTTTGCAGTCTCGGTTTGCAGTCAACGCGGTTGTGTCAGGGGACCCAGGACGGCCGGTCAGAGTGTCCAAATTTCTGTCAGAGCTGGATTCTGGATTCCGCCTGCTGAACTTGAAGAACGACATGCTACGTAAGAGATTTGATTCGCTGAAGTACTCTGTGCAGAAGGTGGAGGGGGTGGTGTACGATCTGACCATTCGTTCGCTTGTTCCAGCAGGGGGTGGTGACGTACCAAGTAAAGACTGATTGAGTCACATTGAATTTTTGTTTTTGATGTATCTAATGACATGAATGTGTTCTTGTTGAATTTTTTTCCTTATTTGTTACTCTTACTCTCTATCACACTTGTACGCAAATGCAGGCACGCATGCGTGCACACACAGACCCAACTTTGCTTTTTACCTGTGTGTCTCTCTCTCTTGCTCTCTCTCTCTTTCATACACACACATCAGCTTTTCCTGTTTGTCTCTTTCTCTCTTTCTTACACACCCACAAACCTTTGGGTTTTTTCCTCTCTCTCTCTCTCTCTCTCTCTCTCTCTCTCTCTCTCTCTCTCTCTCTCTTTCATACACACACATCAGCTTTTCCTGTGTGTGTCTCTCTCTCTTTCTCTCTCATGTACTCTCTCAGCATGGGTGCATGTGGTTATGCCGGTAGCCAGCAGCTAAGTCATATGATACATTCCACTAGGCAGATGCTGGAAGGAAAAAAACCACAAAAAGTCTGAACCAAGGAAAATGCCCAATCATCCTGTGGTACTAGTAACTCTGAATTTGTGTAGGCGGTGTTTCCATACCCTACATGCTCCTATGTCTCTCGAGTTTCTCAATGAATTTCTTTTTCACTCATTGTTTTTTACTGTCTCTTCCTTTTTCTTTGACTGAATTTTACAGGCATGAATATTTCCATGTTTATTTTACAAAAGGTTACACATGTTCACTGCTGAATTTGACATTGTTCAAAACACACACAAAAAATCATTTTACAGAGTGAAAGGATTCACTGCAAAGTACAGCATGTATGTTCTTTTGGTTGAAAACTATTGATCCAAAGCAACAATAAATGAGAAGAGAGCAAAGAAATGAAATGCTGTAACAATTTGCTTTTTTGGACAGATGAAAATTAATGAGCACAACTTTCAGACTTTCATGCTACAAATTCTATATCATTTCAAGTGATTCATCAAGTTTACATTGAAATGGCATCATATAAGAATATAGTAAAAAGGCAACAACAACAAAGAAACAAACATACACTCTCACTCACACACACACACACACACACACACACACACACAAATAAAAACAACACAGATATCAGAAGAGCACATGAAACACATACACGTACTTACTTTTCTGTGACAACATTTTGTAACTCACGTTGAAATACACTTTTGTATTGAATGAAAGGATTGCGATCAAACAAATATTCATGCATGCACACATATTTACACAAATACACACAGTTTATTAGCACTTAGTGTAACATCTTACACAGAGGGCAATCAGAGGTACTGAGTATTTCCATATTGCTCAGCTTGCCTCACTTTCAAGGAACACAACTCGCGCATATATATAGCTAGTAAAAACCCTGACAAAGTTATTTCCAGAATTTGCCTATTTTACTAGTGTCTCCGTTGTCGATGTCATTCAGTGGTTGTTACGATTTACTGCTGTCTCTGTTGTCAAGCTCAAAGGAAACCCTGGATGGCTCCGCTTTTTGATTCTGTGAATGATACAGCGGGTTGTCTGACCCCTGCACGCTGCTATCACTTGAAGTAGATCCATTCTGGGGAAAAATGCACCAAAATAACTGCTTGTTATGGTGATCAAGAAGGAATTAACAGGAATCAAAATACAAGCACCATGAAGCATAGCTTCAAGATTTAAACATCTTATGCTAAGAACACTTACAGCGTCTGATTTCATGATGGAAAACATGACGCAAAAAACACTTACAGTGTCTTACTGATTTCATAATGGAAAAGAAACCTTATGCAAAGAACACTTACAGCGTCTTACTGATTTCATAATGGAAAACCTTATGCAAAGAACACTTACAGTGTCTGACTTGAAGATGGCAAAGAGGCGGTTGACCACGGCAGTGTTACGTTTGTGCATGAAGAAGAAGACGGCCAATCCAACCACTACCAAGCCCAGAATAAAGCCCACCACAATTCCTGCCGTCTGACCACCACTAAGTCCACCTCCTGCATGAAAGAGGAAAAAAAGTTTATTCTCATGGATGCAAGCTCCCCATTTAGAAACCAGCAATTCCTGAATTAGAAAAACAAATTTTAGGATCCTTTTCCTGATATATCAAGCCATTATAAGGACGTACAAATTGGAAAACTTGAAAAAACCCACCATATATTGTGGTCTCAAGGCAGTTTGTCCTGATTTTGAACATTTTTAACTTTTATCCCTACTTGCTTATAAGACATTACAAGCATTGTGTTGTATGAGTATACTTGTTCAAAAGTTCAAAGTTTATGTCTTGAACTTCTCTTGAAGATGTGTACTGGGTTTAAGCCCTCCCTACGAAAAAAATATGCCCTTTTACAAGAATAAGCTTCAGTATTGCTGGAAAGGTTGGATAGAAGGATGTTTGCTTGGTTATATCACTATTCATCAGTACCTGGGCTTCTGATGGTGCATTTGAAACCATGCAGTTTCAGATTCCTAAGCAAGGGTTTGTTTGTTTTGGGGTCAGTTCCTTTTGGTTTTTAGGTTGTTTGTTGTTGTTTTTGTGGGTGTGTAGCTGTTTGGTAATTTGAGAAAGACAATGAGAATGGGTGTGCCGAACCTGAACCTTAATCTGTCTAAAGAATTAAACTCCACATAAAAAAATGAAAACTATATACATCCTTCCATTAGTTACATGGACATCAGCTGTGTCACTGTGTGTGTGCAATAGACAATTTTTCCTTCAGTTGAGTGGTGAAGATTAGTTATGTTAGTCTTAAAATAAAAATGAGTTGCTGGTAATCTTTCTAAGATTTCAAGATCTAAGAAATAAAGGGAAGTAAGCGCCCTTATTATAGAAAACAACAACAGCAAGTGGGAGTTATGTGGAATCAATCTCCTGGCACCTTAGAGAATAAGAATTAAGCTCTTAAATGAACAAACTACTTTCATCCTCAAATCCATTTCAGATCTAAGGACTCTGCTTCTAGATTTTAATTTCAGTTGTAAAATACGTAACAGATAGAACACAAAAAGTAGCTCAGATCTTGCCTGTGTTTGGAGAGGTGAGAGCGGCAGCTGTATCACATAAACCCTGGAACAGAACAAAAATAAACACTGTAACTTAATTGCTGGAAAAGCCAGAATATCGTTTGTGAGGCAGACTGAAAGGCACATTTCTGTTTAGTAAAGACAGATAATGAAGTATTTGTTCTTGTTCTTGAGTGTGTGTACTGTAAGTGTAACGTCATACCAAGACTTGTTTCCTAAAACTACTGTAGGAATACAGACTTCATCAAACGTACAATGTATGCAAGTACATCTTGCAAAATATGGGTGTACATGGGCTAACTAACTTAGCCTGGCATGATTTTGACAAAGGTGCTTCAAGGGAAGACCACTCCCACCCCCACCCCCACCCCCCCCTCCCTCTTCCACCTTCCACCCCCTCCCCCACCGTAACACCCATCTACTATATCGACATCGTCATGGAATTTTGGAGTAACACGATTCTTGGCGATTTTGATGTTTTTGTGCTTTAGATCTAGACAAAGTAAATTTTCATGAAAAATATTCTCTAAAACATGATTGACAACACATGATTAAAACATTCTTTGATCTTTCTATCCATACTAGGTACAAATATAAACACTATTTCATTATAAAAAATAATCAGTTTTGGCCTTCTCCTGAAAAGCTGTCTTGAATGAGTTACGCCAAAATTCCGTGACGACGTCAAAACGTAAAAGTACTCACACTGGGTTGACAGGAGTAGCCAGGGGGACAGGAGCCAGCGGTACACTTGCACTGACCCGTGTCGGGCAGACAGCCAGCGTGACAGGTGGAGGAACACTTCATGGCACAGTTCACATCCCACGTCCCATCCGGGCAAGCTGTCATCACATCATGTCACTGTCACCGTCACCATTTTGACAACTTTCTAAGGTCTCAAAAATAAAATATCTTGTTTTTGAGAGTTAACCAAAACAAACAGCAAACAATAAATGATGTGCATCATTCATTAAGAACTCGTTCTACTCCTTCAAATCATGAGAGAACTATATTGTTGACCAGTTGCAGGCGGGTGTCAGTCATTCTTAAGTTTAAACTTGAGGAAAGGCATATATTAAACATCTTAGTACAACTTAAGTTGTACTTAGATACGAAGATGTTTAATATATGCCTCCCCTCCATTTAAAATTCTTAATTATTCTTATTTGTTAAAAAACTTTTTTTAAAACAAAGAAGCATTTTAGACGTGACATTGTAAAATTACTACTAGTGAGCAAAGTTGTTTTTATGAGTCGATTTTGACTAGAAAAAAACAACACACAAATTAAGATGTGTCCTGGAAAATTACAGAGAATCGTCAATTTATGTAGAAATGTCATCTCTGCATTCAGAGACTGGAACAAGGCCAAGGAAAATGTTTCAGATGTGAGTGACTTACTGATGTTGCAAGCGGGCCCCTTAAAGCCAGGTTGACACTGACACTGACCAGTCTTGCGGTCACACGCTGTGTCCGGTGAACACGGACATGACTGACCACAGCCAACACCATACTTTCCCACCGGGCAGGCTGCACACACGCACAGTGCATGGTCACACTATCTTACAATCATCAAAAATAAGCATTGTTATTGTCAGATACCTACCAACTTGTCCAGGTAATGCAATATACATCACACAAACACACATGCACACGCATGTGTGCATGTGTGTGTGTGAATGCATCATGAGTCAAAGATAGCACTGGACATTAAATTCTGAGCCCTAAACTTTGTAGCAATCAACATTTGTATAAAAGGATCCACAACAAAATTAAAGAGCAACTAACTACTTAACAATTAATCTATTAAAGACACAATGGCGAGCACACATGGATGCTGATAAGAGTGGCTTACACTAATAATGATGAGCATACATGGATGCTATAAGAGTGGCTTACACTAAAGCCAACACACACAAAATGTTGGTTTCGGGTAACCCAACCGACCCTATTTTTCCCCGCCGACTTTCAAAAAAACTAAATCCTTTGGCACATTTTGTGAACCATACCTAGACTACGGGAAGTAACCTCCTTTAAAATCGACTAAATTTAAAACAAATAGAATTAAAATATCTTTTTTGGTCACGTTACCCAAAACCAACATTTTTTTGGGGGGGGGCCTAATAATGACTAGCACACATGGACGCTTTAAGAGTGGCTTACACTGATAATGATGAGCACACATGGACGCTTTAAGAGTGGCTTACACTGATAATGATGAGCACACATGGACGCTTTAAGAGTGGCTTACATTGATAATGACGAGCACACATGGACGCTTTAAGAGTGGCTTACATTGATAATGATGAGCACACATGGACGCTTTAAGAGTGGCTTACATTGATAATGACGAGCACACATGGACGCTTTAAGAGTGGCTTACATTGATAATGACGAGCACACATGGACGCTTTAAGAGTGGCTTACACTCAGAATGACAAACCAGGCATGGTACTCTTCCGCCGATCGGCGGAAATCCGCCGAAAACAAAAATAAAAAAAAATAAAAAAATAAAAAAAAATCCGCCCATTTACTTGAGATTATTATTTTTTCTTACTCAAGCCTTGTTATCTTTCACTTATATCCCTCTCAGCTTCAAGGAGAGGGCACTAAACACATTTGAATTAGTAAAAAGTCGTCAGCTTCAGGGGGCCTTGCCCCCTGACCCCCACAAGGGGCGCTGCCCCTTGACCCCGCATGGGGGCCTAAGCGGCCCCCTGGACCCCCGGCTTTATTTCAGCTGGAACTGCCATTCCTTCAGTACCATGCCTGCAAACACACTGACGTTAAAAGAGTGGTTTACACTAATAATGACTAGCACACATTGACGTTATAACAGTGGCTTAATTACACTAATAATGATGAGCACACATGGAAGCTATAAGAGTGGCTTACACTCAAAATGACAAACCACTGACGTTATAAGAGTGGCTTACACTCAAAATGACAAACCACTGACGTTATAAGAGTGGCTTACACTAATAATGATGAGCACACATGGACGCTATAAGAGTGGCTTACATTTATAATGACAAACCACTGACGTTATAAGAGTGGCTTACACTCAGAATGACAAACACACTGACGTTAAAAGAGTGGCTTACACTCAAAATGACAAACCACTGACGTTATAAGAGTGGCTTAATTACACTAATAATGATGAGCACACATGGAAGCTATAAGAGTGGCTTACACTCAAAATGACAAACCACTGACGTTATAAGAGTGGCTTACACTAATAATGATGAGCACACATGGACGCTATAAGAGTGGCTTACATTTATAATGACAAACCACTGACGTTATAAGAGTGGCTTACACTCAAAATGACAAACCACTGACGCTTTAAGAGTGGCTTACACTCAGAATGACAAACACACTGACGTTAAAAGAGTGGCTTACACTAATAATGACTAGCACACATGGACGTTATAAGAGTGGCTTACACTAATAATGATGAGCACACATGGACGCTATAAGAGTGGCTTACATTTATAATGACATGGACACCAAAGGAGTGGCTTAAACTGATAATGACGATCACACATTGGCTCTATAAGAGTTGCTTACACTGGTTGCAGTATCTGCCATCAATGCCGGTGGGGCAGTGACACTCCCCTGTCTCCGGATCACAGGTAGCACCATTCTTACACTCACACAGCTGTGCGCACTGGAAGCCGAAGTGGTCCGCGTCACAACCTGCACGAAAATCATGTTGACACTCTCATGACAGAAATCATGTTGACACTCTCTAGACAGAAATCATGTTGACATTCTCTAGACAGAAATCATGAAGACACTCTCATGACAGAAATCATGTTGACATTATCTAGACAGAAATCATGTTGACACTCTCAAGACAGAAATCATGTTGACACTCTCTAGACAGAAATCATGTTGACACCCTCAAGACAAATCATGTTGTCACTCTCTAGACAGAAATCATGTTGACACTCTCTAGACAGAAATCATGTTGACACCCTCAAGACAGAAACCATGTTGACACTCTCTAGACAGAAATCATGTTGACACTCTCTAGACAGAAATCATGTTGACACTCTCATGACAGAAATCATGTTGACACTCTCATGACAGAAATCATGTTGACACTCTCAAGACAGAAATCATGTTGACACTCTCTAGACAGAAATCATGTTGACACTCTCATGACAGAAATCATGTTGACACTCTCAAGACAGAAATCATGTTGACACTCTCTAGACAGAAATCATGTTGACACTCTCAAGACAGAAATCCTGTTGACATTCTCTAGACAAAAGTCACGTTGATAATCTTAAGACAGAAATCCCTAAAATAGGGTTCCACTGCAGGATAACAAAGAGTTACTGTTAATTGTCTTACTCTGATCACAGCGGCGGCCCTGCTTGCCTGGGTCACAGCGACATAGGCCGTCTCTGAAGTCGCAGTGCTGGTCGGAGCAGTCGCAGGTAGAGCGGCAGTTCTTGCCCCACTTGGCGTCTTCTTCACACTCTGGTGACAGTCACATATCACTCACAATCAATCACACTGCTCAGTGTGTCACAATTTTTTTTTTTCCTTTTTTATTCTCGTCTTTACACTTGTTCCTTGTCCCGTTGTGCTCTCACACCACCCCGTCCCTGCATTCACTACTCCATCCACATCTGAATTTTGTTCCGCTGCCAGACTTGTCGATTTTACAGATGCTCCAGGGGAGGGGGGGGGGGGGTAGTCCGGTCGCTGCGGTAGGCTACCCTCGGAAGATGACACTGCACTTCTGCTGAGTCACTTCGACGGTGTTCAGTAGTGTGTCTGTCCCGAGCTAACAGACGCAGCCCACTACCTATTATGCCCCCAACTAACGACATTGACTGTTAAGAGAGCAGACCGCCACCACGTCCCTCCGTCGACCCCCCAGAACGTCACACGTTGAAGACTAACAGCAGAACTATACTGTTCAGGGAAGGATCGAACAGGAACACTGAGACCAAGGTCACCATGAGAGCTCCGGGCATGAAGGGCCACAAGAGCAAGGACAATTTATATTTTGGATGATTAATGAGATGAGGATGATTAAAATGATGATGCTTTGGATTTCCAATTTGGTTTGAGACTACGTGACAGGGCAGCATTCTACGCTTACTGTCATAATATATCCTGGCGTCAACAAGGCCCGAGAACTGCCGCACCTGCGGTGTTGGTCAGGTAAACGGAACTTGAGCACCCTCAAAGTCGCATTCGTTAAGTGAATGACATTCAGCTGTGTATCCCAGCCTTCCCATAGAAACCATAGCACTTCCACTCTGGGTAGGAGCCGACCGTAGCCCGAAAAACTGACCCACATGACCCTGATGGGATTCGAACCCACGACCTCCCAGCCCGCAGCCCGATGTGCTAACCACTGCGATACGGGGGCCGGTTAGTGTGTCACAATATGCAGGTGGGTGGGTGTACATAAAAACAATTAAGTCGCGTGAAGCGATATAAAAAATTTTATCCTACCCATGATACGTGAGAGAGATACCCGTGAGATAATAATCGTTCAAATCACACGTGTGTATATCATGTAAATGAGGTCATGTCAAGCAAGTCTGGCAGGGACCTGTTTTTCTACTGCTTATGATGCCAAAGTCACCGAGACAAACGTCATTATAGAAACAAAAATTGCGCTCGCTAATTACCCTCGATGAATCTTTAGAACTAACACGTCACGCCACACTTTCAGAGTGACGTTTCTTTGCTTTGACGTAATAGATTGCATGAGGCTTTAGAAGAAATCGAGGTTCCAAAACAAGCGTCTTCAATTTATCTGCCTCGACTGCAGGACATTTTCAGTAAAATACACGTAAGTACAGTATGTAGGATAAACAGAATACTACATGGCTTGCTGTGTCGTACCAGATTTACACTCGTTGCTTTTTCAAATAGTGAACAGCTCGCTTTCACTCGCAGTTCAATATTTAAAAAAACAACTCGTGTAAATCTGGTACGACACAGCAAGCCATGTAGTATTCGCTATGTAGTCAATCTGTTGGCATCAAGCTAAAAGATTAACACCAAAAAACAGTCATCACCGAGACTACATTCAGATAGTCTCGGCTAACCAAACACGACGACCGAGATGGGTCACGCTCGTTTCCGCGAAGCATGCTTTACCTAATTTCTTTTATTCTGAGCATGTTTTTAAAGTAAACATAACAAAAAGGCAGAAGTACATAAATTAGAAGTTATCAACGACCATTACCTTCAGTTGACGCATGGTGATACAAGCACACATTGGGCTTTTCCCAAAAGCCAATGTTATTAAAAATAGAATATAATTATAATTAAATAGTTATAATTTTGGGAAATCATACATGAATTTCGAAATACATAGCACACAAGTTAAAAGATATATTACACATGAACATCAGCTCAACCACCATCGCATAAAACACACACACATAAAACAGGAAAGGTAAGAGTAACGGACTGACGTGTCAGGCAGTGGTCGCCCCCATAGCCAGGCTCACAGTCACACACTCCTTGATTGTCACAGCCCCCATGCCCAGAACAGTCGCACCTCTGTGAGCAGTTCACTCCGTACGTGTTGTTAGAGCACGCTGCAACACACACAATACAATACATTGGAATGAAATGCAATACAATGCAATGCAACGCAACGCTACGCAAAACAATTACAAATTCAACACAGCGTAATACAATACAATACAATGCTATACAATACAATGCTATACAACACAATACAATACAATACAATATAATGCAATGCAACGCAAAACAATGCGCGGCAGCGCAATACAATACAACACAACGGAATGCAATACAATACAATGCAATACAATAGAAAACAGCTCCCATGCCCCAAACAGTTGCACCTCTAGGAATAATTAATTCTGCATGTGTTTTTGAAGCACGCTGCAACACATACACTACAATAAAATGCAATGGAATACAATACAATACAATACAATACAACTCCCATCCCGAATAGTTCACTTCGTTGGTGTTTTTGGAACATGCTGCCACACTCGATAAACTTCTCAGGTTGTACTAAAGCAAAAATGCTTGTCAAAAACGTCTGTAGTCAGATCTACGGCCAAAGAACAAAAATTGTGTTAACTGTATGACTATGATGCCTTGCAAAAACTAAATCAACAGGTTCGGAGACTGTTTGATTCTGGTCTTCAGTTTGTTTTTTTGTTTCTTTCTCCCAATCAAATAAACAGATTTTACTGTCAGCAGCAAAAAACTTTTTTTCTAAGATTTTGTTAGGAATTAAGAGTGGGAGTCACTGTATCATAAACGTATGTTTGTTAATACAATAAAATATAAAATAAATTGTGTGCAGCCTATACTTACGCTGGAGACGCCCTCAAGACCTGTTTTACTCAAGTTAATTTTAGGAATTAAGAACGGGAATCACTGTATCATAAACATATTTTTGTTATTGCATAAGAAAATATTGCGATTAGCCTATATACTTACGTTGGTCACAGTTGGGTCCATAGAAACCAGGAAGACAGAGACAGGAACCGTCTATAGGACTGCACTGTGCCATTGTAGCGTCGCAGGTACACTGATCCGCACAGTTCGTACCAAACGTTCCCACAGGACAGCTTTGCCTGCACTGAACTGTACACAGCAAACCACAGATATATGAGTCAAGACCCTGTCAGGTTGCAGGTATACTCATCCACACAATTTGTACCAAACGTTCCCACAGGACAGCTTTGCCTGCATTGAACTGTACACAGCAAACCACAGATATATGAGTCAAGACCCTGTCTGGTTGCAGGTATACTCATCCACACAATTTGTACCAAACGTTCCCACCGGACAGCTTTGCCTGCACTGAACTGTACACAGCAAACCACAGATATATGAGTCAAGACCCTGTCAGGTTGCAGGTATACTCATCCACACAATTTGTACCAAACGTTCCCACAGGACAGCTTTGTCTGCATTGAACTGTACACAGCAAACCACAGATATATGAGTCAAGACCCTGTCAGGTTGCAGGTATACTCATCCACACAATTTGTACCAAACGTTCTTACTACACTGAACTGTACACAGCAAACCACAGATATATGAAATAACACAGTACACACTGTCAGATGAGTTTTTGTTTTGTTCTGTTCTTAATGAGAAAAACAAAACAAAACAAAAACAATCAAAAATATCATTGACTTCATCCGAAACAGACAGACTGTTAACGTTCCAGATCAAGAATAAAAAAATAAAAAAGGTTATATTTTTGGGGCGTTTAATTGAGGACAATACAACAAGTTCACAAGAACCTCGACCTAACAGCCTTTAAAGTGGACCAACAAGGGACACGACAGAAGAAAATAAAGAAATGTTGCTTTGACTCATCTTAGAATGTACTACGTTGCCCACGATAGTCGTAGCAATGACAAGACCGTCAGGTCAAGGTTCTTGTGTACGTATTGTTTTGTCCGGAATTAAACATTCCATGAATGACATTTTCTTGTTTTTATTCATTTTTTTTATAATTCTATCATTGAAAAGAGTATTGACGTCGTCCTGGAATTTTGGCGTAACTAATATTAGACAGGTTTTTAGCAGAAGGCCAGAACTGATTATTTGTATTATGAAATAGTGTTTATATCTGAACCTGGTATGGATAGAACAGAAACAAGAATGTTGAATCATGTATTGTCCATCGTGCTTTAGAGAATATTTCTCATGGAGAATGATTTACTTAGTCTAAAGCACAAAAACATCAAAATCGCCAAGAATCGAGTGACGCCGAAATTCCAGGACGACAACCGTATACAGTGGAACCCCCCTCCCCCCCTTTTAAGACCCCCCAAAATCTGAGAAAGTCGGTCTTAAAAAGGAGGGAGTCTTAAAATGTGGGTAATTTGACAGAGCGCTAAGAACAGAACGTCTGAGAAAACAAGGTCTGAAAAAGGAGGGAGTCTTAAATTAGGGGGTCTTAAAAGGGGGGTTCCATTATATAAGTGACTTACTTCCAGTGAAGCCTGCGGCACACTGACACTGCCCAGTGTCAACTTCACACGACGTCCAGTGCCCCGAGCACGAGCAATTGTTCATACAGTCGGGGCCCCACGTCCCGTGACGACACTGCACACAATGGCAGTCACAGTCACAGTCACAGTCACAGTCAGCATTGTCTTCAAGGGGCGGTCCTTCCCGTGAAAACAGCTCTGCTCACTATCTCAGAACGATATAACCCTTTAATAATATTAATGGTTTCTAGTTCGAGTTAAAGGTCTGTGTCTGTCTGTCTGTCTGTTCGTCTCCCTCGCGCACACACACAAACACACACAAAAACACAAACGCTCACACACTCACACACACACACACACACACACACACACACACACACACACACACACACACACGAGAACAAACACGCACACAAACAAACACACACACACACGAGAACAAACACACTCACACACACACACACACACACACACTGACACACACACACACACACACAAACACACACACACGCGCGCGCACACACACACACAAACGCTCACGTGACACACACACAAACGCTCACCGTGCGTGACACACACACACGCACACACACACGTACGAGAACACACACACACACACACACACACACACACACACACACACACACACACACACACACTTACACACACACGTACCGTATAACACAAACACTCGTACGAAAACACACACACGTACGAGAACACACACGTACGAGAACACACACGTACGAGAACACACACAAAGAAACACACACACGCGCGCGCGCGCACTACACAGACACGTTACCTTTTGGTCACAGAGGTCTCCACCGTAGCCAGGGACACACTCACAAGATCCGTCCACGTTATCGCAGTCGCCGTTAATACAACTGCAACGGTGAAATGCATATGACGTCTATGACGTTAATACAACTGCAACGGTGAAATGCGTGTGACGTCTATGACGTTCATACAACTGCAACGGTGAAATGCGTGTGACGTCTATGACGTTAATACAACTGCAACGGTGAAATGCATATGACGTCTATGACGTTAATACAACTGCAACGGTGAAATGCGTGTGACGTCTATGACGTTCATACAACTGCAACGGTGAAATGCGTGTGACGTCTATGACGTTAATACAACTGCAACGGTGAAATGCATATGACGTCTATGACGTTCATACAACTGCAACGGTGAAATGCGTGTGACGTCTATGACGTTAATACAACTGTAACGGTGAAATGCGTGTGACGTCTATGACGTTCATACAACTTTAACGGTGAAATGCGTGTGACGTCTATGACGTTCATACAACTGCAACGGTAAAATGCGTGTGACGTCTATGACGTTAATACAACTGTAACGGTGAAATGCGTCTGACGTCTTAGACGTTAATACAACTGTAACGGTGAAATGCGTCTGACTTCTATGACGTTCATACAACTGTAACGGTGAAATGCGTGTGACACTATGACGTTAATACAACTGTAACGGTGAAATGCCTGTGACGTCTATGACGTTAATACAACTGTAACGGTGAAATGCGTGTGACGTCTATGACGTTAATACAACTGTAACGGTGAAATGCGTCTGACGTCTATGCCGTTCATACCGAACTGTAACGGTGAAATGCGTGTGACGCCATGACGTTAATACAACTGTAACGGTGAAATGCGAGTGACGTCTATGACGTTAATACAACTGTAACGGTGAAATGCGTGTGACACTATGACGTTAATACAACTGTAACGGTGAAAATGCGTGTGACGTCCATTTTGTAAATACACATTTAAAAATGTAAATAATTGTTGTGCTTGTAACATCTGTGCCATTCTTTCTTTGTTTGGTGTTTAACGTCGTTTTCAACCACGAAGGGTTATATCGCGACGGGGAAAGGGGGGGGGGGGGGAAATCTGTGCCATTGATATAATTGTTATAGTAAAACTCCTTCAGTGCCTATGCTGTAAATACACTGTAACAGTAAAATGATTTCTGTGCTTGTAACGTCTTTCTCTTTGATACAACTGTAGCAGTGATATGCTTGTGATGCCTTTGCTGTTTCTAACAATAACAGTTTGTTTGTTTGTTTCCTTAACGCCCAGCCGACCACGAAGGGCCATATCAGGGCGGTGCTGCTTTGACATTTAACGTGCGCCACACACAAGACAGAAGTCGCAGCACAGGCTTCATGTCTCACCCAGTCACATTATTCTGACACCGGACCAACCAGTCCTAGCACTAACCCCATAATGCTAGACGCCAGGCGGAGCAGCCACTAGATTGCCAATTTTAAAGTCTTAGGTATGACCCGGCCGGGGTTCGAACCCACGACCTCCCGATCACGGGGCGGACGCCTTACCACTAGGCCAACCGTGCCGGTAACAACAATAACAGTGAAATGCTTGTACCGTCTATGCTGTCAATACTAATAACTGCAACAGAGAAATGATTGTAACGTCTCTGCTGTTTATAATGATATATAAACTGTAATGTAATGCTTGTACATAACATTTAGGCTGTAAAAACAACTGTAACAGTGAAATGATTGCAGCGTGTGTAACGACAATAAGATTGATACAACTGTAACGGTAAAATAGTTGCTATATTTGTTTCGTCTATATACTTTCTTTCTTTATTTGGTGTTTAACGTCGTTTTCAACCACGAAGGTTATATCGCGACGAGGGAAAGGGGGGAGATGGGATAGGGGAAAGGGGGGAGATGGGATAGAGCCACTTGTTAAGTGTTTCTTGTTCACAAAAGCACTAATAAAAAAATTGCTCCAGGGGCTTGCAACGTAGTACAATATATGACCTTACTGGGAGAATGCAAGTTTCCAGTACAAAGGACTAAACATTTCTTACATACTGCTTGACTAAAATCTTTACAAACATTGACTATATTCTATACAAGAACCACTTAACAAGGGTAATAAGTGAAGAATTTTATGGGTGAGAAAAGGAAAGTAAAAGGACTTTGGGGAGGCAGAAATAGAGAAGAAACAAGAAAAAGATCCTAATTAGGTTCACGGCATCGAGAGTGATGCGACCTTCTCTCAGAAGTTAGTAGAGAAGGCTCCCCCATCCACCACCCGGGGGACGCGCCTCTACGCCTATTAGGGGGCGCGAGGTCGTCTATATACCGTTATTAGAACTATACATAACAGTACAATGAAGGGTGTGCTTGTATCGTCTGTGCCGCTTGTACAATTGTTTACCGTGATGATGGTGACGATGAAGAAGACATGCTGATGATTAAAATTATGATGATGACAAAAAGAAGAGGGCGTACATTTCATTGTTTCACTGAATTTCTCAGTTTTGTGTGTACACTACAGTAAATACATGTAGAAGATGTTCGAAAAAACTCTTTCGGGTTTTTATTGGTTGTGAAAGAGTCTTAGAGTGATTACTCCGGCTTTTAGTGAGCCAAACGTTCCCACGTGACATGATAGGCAAGCCACTGGCGAGGTGTATCGAAAACAGGTGGATAAGGAGTAAATGTACAAAAGTTTGCCTCACTAAGGGCCCGGTCACACAGCTCTTCGTCCTTACGAAGACCATGCCGATCACTCCGATCTGAAAAAGTTATCAAATCAGGGCAAATCGCCGTCAAAATCCAGCACATGGCAAAATAAAAAAACTTCATCACGACTGTATTGCGCCAGTTCAAAATAAGCGTGGGGAAAGCGTGCAGCTTCCCGACCTAGCCGATCCCACCCATACCAAACTACGTACATGGAGATCCTCCCACGTTTGGCCCACGATTGGCCACGCTCTCGGACACTTTTCCATCGTAGTAGAAGCGGCGTCTATGTACGTGTGACTGGGGTGTAAAAGCAAGACTCTTCACTCTTTCATAACTCATTCAAACCCGAGTTTTTCCGAACATCTTCTTTACTGTACACGCAATGCTGAAAACTCTGCGAAGAATTGAAATTTATACTCTTTTCTTTTCGTCGCCATCATTATGTTCACCAAAACCCGGAATTTCCGGACTTCGTCTACAGTGGAAGCCCCTTTTTAAGACCCCCCAATTTAAGACTTCCTCCCTTATAAGACCCAATTTTCTCAGACTTTCTGTTCAAAACCTCTGTAAATTCACCCCCATTTTAAGACTCCCCGGCTCCTTTTGTAAGGCCTGATTTTCTCAGATTTTTGTTAGGTCATGAAAGGGGGGGGGGGGGGTCCACAGTATTGCAGAGACTTACTTGCACATGCCAGTACACTTGTCGCCATACGTGTTCTCCGGACAGGGTCGGTCACACAGGGCACCGAAGTAGCCCGGCTTGCAGACACACTGACCACTGACCGGGTCACAGTCATCGGTCAGTGCCCCCGGCCCACACGGCTGGCAGTTACCGCTACACAGCACGCCGTACGTGTTGGTCTGGACACACAGACGAACGCACAGACATATGCATAAACACGGACATGTGCAGTCAATGTACAGACGCTCGCTAACGTGTATACGTGCTTGCATGCACACACACACACGCACACACACACCCACACACATTCAAACGCACGCACGCAAGCACAGACAGAAACTCACCCAAATTTTAGCATCTCTCTTTCATGTTTAGTATCAGCGGTGAAGCATTTGTCTACCCATTATCTTCATTGTCATTGAACTGCAATCTTCATCCATAACTCTCAAGTCAACAATATCAGCGATTACCCTTGGCATTTTATTCTGTTGTATTTCTGTGCCACTTAACCAAGAAAGAACAACTAAACGTAGTAAAAGTGACAACATCCAAGTACAAGCAGCGAAGACAAATAACGGAAGAGATTACTTGAATATCAAACATGTGTATGGTTGCACGAATAAATATAGCTGCCTTCCATAGAATAAGGTAATACAGATTATAATTGCTCATGCCCACATGTACGTGAATGCGCGCGTGTACGTGTGCGTGTGTGTACGTGTGTGTGAGTGCGCGCGAACGTGAATGCGCGCGTCAGTGTACGTGTGCGTGTCAGTGTGTGCGTGAGTGCGCGCGAACGTCACGGCCGAATGCGTGGGTGTTATCGTGTGTGTGTGTGTGTGTGTGTGTGTGTGTGTGTGTGTGTGTGCGTGTGTGTTTGTGTGTGTGTGTTTGTCTACGTGTGTATGTGTGTGTGTGCGTGCGTGTGTGCATGCGTGTATGCGTGTGTCTGTGTCTTTGTGTCTAACGGAGCCGCGCGTGTTTGTGTGTGTGTACGTAAATGCGATAGTGCATGTGTGTCTGGCTGCCTGCCAGTTTGTCTGTGTGACTGTCTATGTGTGTGGGTGTGAAGCTCAACGCACCGGGCACTGTGACTGGCAGGATTCCCCAATGAAGCCCGGATCACAGGTGCAGTATCCGGTCTCCGTGCTGCAGTTGCCGTGCACACACTGACAGGCAGACAGGCAGTTCGTACCGTAGGTACCTGTAGAGGCAAACGTCATGCATCGATTCATTACAACTTTCCTACCGATTAAAGGCACACTCCTTCTTGTGAACACAGCTCGCCTTACTACCTCGAGTCACACCTGGCCATACCTTACTATGCTGTAAGACCACCACCGCCACCCCCACTGACTAGGTCACAAATCACAAATGAACACCACTGTTTGCCGTGATGAGGATTACTGTTTTTGATAATTTATTTGTGTATGAAGCCACTGGTTGCATGAGTACAACATTAACTTCATCAAAAATTCCCGATGTGCACAAGAAGTAGCCTACTGAGGCCGGATGTTGAATTTTGGTGTTTGAGCAAGTGGAGGGAGGGTCGCTATAATCTGTGCATGTAGTTATCAACTCGAAGGTATGTTCTCTTTAGTCTTTGCAGTTCACATCTATTAGTGTCCGTATTTTTTTTATGATGAAACATCAGCACCTTTTGTCTGGGCTGATTTGCACCGACTGACCTGCAGGGCAGGGCGTGTCGCACTTAAGTCCCTGCCAGCCCGGGTCACACTGACATGTATAGGTCTGTCCCGCCTCAGTGTGGCAGGTCCCGTACTCACACTGACACACCTGGTCGCACTGAATGCCAAACAAACCTGACGGGCACGAGCTGCACGAGCCACCCTGCACACAACACAGCGTGAACTAGATCTTCAGTACGCATAACAATCACACACACACACACACACACACACACACACATACACTGTCACACACACATACACCACTGACACACCTGGTCACACTGACTGCTAAACAACCCTGGCGGGCACGAGCTGCACGAGCCACCCTGCACAACACAACGAACGTACGTCAGTAACACCACAATACTGTCCCATGCACACTCTGACACACCCGATCACACTGACACATGGCGGGCACAACGGTGCACGAGCCACCCTGCACTACAAAGCGCGCACATCATTACAAACACAGACACAACGTAGCCTACATTTATACAGTACGAGGTAAGACTATCTGTTATTGAAGATACAAACAATGTTAAAGCACCAACGGAAGATTCCTATTTGTGTAAGCGATCATGACAGGGAACGCTCTCCAGCCTAGTCATATTTGGAATCGGGCTTTATTGTCAGTGTTTACCTCGACCGCTAGGCGGCGGTCTCGGAGGAACACTGACTGTCTCCATCTGTGTAAAATGTCATATTTTGGTCAAAAATACACAAATAACGTATATTACTCTACAGCTTTAAACACCAGACAGGCCTGTGGTGGTGTACACGATCAATTACCCAGAGTCCGAAATTCGGTCTTCGCGAAGCGGACTGCGACGAAGTCTTTTTACCGAAAACTCAGTGTGCGGCCAGTTTCGCGTAGCAGACTTCGCCCCATTAAGGACGGGCTTTTATGCCGGTTTGAGAGAAAAGCAGACGACTCACAGGACAGACACAGGAGCCGTTGACCTTGCTACAGATGCCCGTGCTGCAGGGGGGACAGGATTGCGAGCAGTTGGCGCCGTAGGTGGTGTCTTGACACGCCGTCTGGCACTGGGGGCCCGTGAAGCCAGGGAGACACTGACACTGGCCTGTCCTCTGTACACACAATGCACATGCATATACAAGCAGTCACATTCATTGAAACACACGTATACCACAAGTATGCACGCACGCATGTACAGGCGGTCACATCAAGTTCATTGAGACACACGTATGCGCGCCTAAAATCTTTAGACACTGGTACTGACCCGTCCTCTGTACACACATGCCATGATCTGGTTGAATGTTTTGTCAATGTACACACACGCACATAAACGAGCACACACTCACAGAAACACAGACACACAGACACCCCCCTCCACATGTGACACACTGACACACACAAGCTCACCCCCCCCCCCCACCCCCCCCCCCCACCCCCCATTCACACACGATAGATCGAAGCCGGATACAGACCCTTCATTTTCTTAAAAACTCAAAGAGTCAATTATCGAGTTTCATCAATACGTTTCAGCTTTAAGTCTCCCTTCAGAGATTGTACACAGCTTCTTATGGTAGTCAGTCTCACCTTGCTATGCTAACTTGCTCTTTCTGTCCCCAGTACAAGAGACTGTTTGGGACATCAAGTGTTAATACGCTATGATAGTGTCACCTTATCACAGGGGGCTTTGTTGTAGCAGTCACAGCGACTGGCACAGTTGCCCCAGTAGCCCTCGTCACACTTCTGTTGGCACGCGTCCCCCGTGTAGCCGGGCTTACAGTAGCACAGCCCTGTTATGGCGTCGCACGCCTCCATGTTCAGCACGGCACACACGCACTTCTGCTCGCAGTCCATGCCGTACCTGAAAAGCCGTGGTCGGGTAAACTCGCCACATAACGTTGTGTTTGTTTATGGTAGCCTTATGAGATGGTTTCATGAAATCTTCAATCCCAATTCATCATCATCATCATCATCATCATCATCATCATCATCATTATCATCATCATCCTCAGTCATCATCATCTTTATCATCACCATCAAGACTGAGTCGCAGTGTGTGGATTTTAACCAACAGCGGCACCAGCAGCCGCATCAGTTTTCAAACTATCATCGTGATATAGAAGCAAAACATCAATTGGGAGTTGAGTGGAACAAGCAGTAGCAGCAACACCAATGATCAGACGAAGAAGAAGGAATACGACGACGGTGATGATGATGATGATGATGATGATGATGATGATGATGATGATGATGATGATGATGATGCTGATGCTGATGATGATGCTGATGCTGAGGAGGAGGAGGAGGAGGAGGAGGAGGAGAATGCGAAAGAGGATGAGGAGGATAATCAGTGGCGACGACAGTAACGACGGTGACGACGATACAGATGAGGATGAAGGTGTGACCGAGACTCACTGATTTGGTGGACAGGGCAGTTCACACTGCTCGCCGACCCAACCCGCGCCGCAGTCACACTCGCCGGTCACGTGGTCACACGCTGCGTCGTTCTGGCACTGGCATTGCTGGCCGCAATCCGCGCCAAATGTGCCGTGTGGACATAGCTGAACATATAGCAAACACAAAAGTCATAGTAAACACATTGAATACATGGCTGAACACATACTGTCAACACATGTTGCGTGGTTCTGGCACTGGCAACACATGTTGCGTGGTTCTGGCACTGGCAACACATGTTGCGTGGTTCTGGCACTGGCAACACATGTTGCGTGGTTCTGGCAACAGACCAGCCCTCCACGTGGACACCCTCCAGTGAAGAGTGGGAGTAAGCTTATATTGAGCAATAATTATTGATTGTACTGATTGACACTATAGTGTCAGTAACAAAATTAACTCATCAACATAATTGCCACTATGCACAAACAGCATTTTCTTCCCAAGTTCTGCGAACACTCTTGGTTTTTGTTTTACGAACAAACAGACATGAGATTTTTTAAAGTAAATGTACAGTATTCTGTCAATTTCAATGCCCATGCATTGTTGGGTTTCTGTTAGTCTTTTTCTTCTGCGTTCATTGGCTGAAATTTTCACGTACACTCGTGGTTTTTGTTTTACGCACATAAAGACATCAGATTTGTTAAAGTAAATTTAAAATTTCCGGTAAATGTTATACTGCCCAAGCTGGTGGGTTTATGTGTTTCTATTTGTCGTTTTCTTCTGCGTTCATGGATTCACTTGGTTGTTTTTTTGCACGAGTGGGTGTTTACGTGTGTGAACTTTTCACCCCGCTATTAAATCAGTCAGGATGTACGTGTCCAAGTGGAAGAGATGGTCTTATCACACGCAAAAGCCTGAGTAGACCTGATATGGTGAGTCCAATCTTATCACACGCAAAAGCCTGAGTAGACTTGATATGGTGAGTCCAATCTTATCACACGCAAAAGCCTGAGTAGACCTGATATGGTGAGTCCAATCTTATCACACGCAAAAGCCTGAGTAGACCTGATATGGTGAGTCCAATCTTATCACACGCAAAAGCCTGAGTAGACCTGATATGGTGAGTCCAATCTTATCACACGCAAAAGCCTGAGTAGACCTGATATGGTGAGTCCAATCTTATCACACGCAAAAGCCTGAGTAGACCTGATATGGTGAGTCCAATCTTATCACACGCAAAAGCCTGAGTAGACCTGATATGGTGAGTCCAATCGTTTACACGCGAAGGACGGTGCCTTTGAACACACGTCAATTTTAGCAGATCAATGAATTTTTTTATTTTTTTTAATAAATGATGTGTTTCAGACTATTTTGAAAAAAAGGGTTAGTTATTGGAACTGAGAAATAAAGGGACGTATTGATTTGTTGAGTTAGTTATATAATTATGGAAAGTTAAAGTTTTGACAAAATAAGAAATTAATCAATGCAGTCTGTTATATAATTATGGAAAGTTAAAGTTTTGACAAAATAAGAAATTAATCAATGCAGTCTGTTTTGGGATTGCAGAATATTTTGCTCGAGTGTATTACCAGGGTCCCCACTGGTTTTTAGAAACAAAATTCCATGACTTTTCCATGACTTTCCATGAGCCTCAATAACATTTTCCATGACTAGATCCACAGGTCGCCATTTCCGAACACGCAAACTTTTTACGTCTAATGTCACTGCCAGTTTTGACACTGGCTTGCTTTGCACTGAATTTGAGTCAGTTTCTACGCAGTGTCTCTTCGACAAGCAAGTCAAGCATTTGCTAAGCAGTCTGAGATTATCGGTAATGTTTGCTGGTCCTGTCATTTCACTAAACTGGAACAGCCACTGTTTGTATCCATCTGCACTTTCGTAAATTCCGTTTTGTAACCGTCACTGTGACTTGACGAACTGTCATTTTTTTCACCGCGATACACAGTTCATTGCGAAGATCTTCCTTGGTAATTCGTTCCAATTCCGCATACTTTTTGTTGTCAAGAAACAACTCGAAAGAAAGTTTCAAACTCATCATCCTCCATCTCGCTTGTCGAAGCGCTAAAGTACTTTATCGATGCAAAAACAAAAGCAGAAAACTTCGACGAAACCGACTCAAGTGCAGCGCAGACGACACGACGAGATAACGGAAGGAAGTGAGCCTCGCTTTGGCTCAAGTGCCGTTAAAAATACCGTTATTCTCGTATGCAAATACGAACGAGAAGTTGGTCATACGAACAAGCCTTGTGCTGGCGACGCAAATCGCTGCTGGCTGTCAAAAGGGGGGGGGGGGGGGGGGGGAGGGGGTAATGGCTGGGCAACGAAAATAGCCGCTGGCGTGCTCAAGGTTAATTTTTTTTTCTTATCTTTGTTAAATTCCATGACTTTCCATGACTTGAATTGAAATTCCATGACTTTCCAGGCCTGGAAAATTAAAAATCAAATTCCATGACTTTCCAGGTTTTCCATGACCTGTACGAACCCTGTATTACAGAGGTGACAGTGTTGGTAGCCTACCTTTTCACATCCCTGTATTATAGTGTATGACAGAGGTGACAGTGTTGGTAGCCCACCTTTTCACATCCCTGTATTATAGTGTATGACAGAGGTGACAGTGTTGGTAGCCTACCTTTTCACATCCCTGTATTATAGTGTATGACAGAGGTGACAGTGTTGGTAGCCCACCTTTTCACAGCGCCTGCCGTCGTACCCCGGGTTGCACTTGCACATTCCCGTGATTGCGTCACACGGCTGATTGTGACAGTCACACAGACTCATACAGTTCGGTCCATAGTTGCTCGGGTCACACGTATCCGAACAGAATGCTGCAATACACCATAGTATATTACCCAAGGTTGGAATGTCAACCTGATATTAGGGTTAAAAATTGGCATGCATCTATGCAAATCAAGCACAACCAAACATGCACACGAATAAAACGAATTAAAAAAAAATTTAAACTCTGCAAAACAAAACAAAACATATTGCGACATTTTTTGTATCCTTACTAATAAAAATGCATGCCTGTGTCATTTCATTCAAGCTATTATGCCGTTAAAGGCATTTAAGTTCGCTATCTGACACACTTTCGGATCAAAGAGTTCTTCATAGGGGTCACGTGACCGCCGCTCAAACGAGGGTACCCCCAAAATCGACACGACAAAAACTTAAGGTACCAATTTACTCGACACTGTCACAACAACCACAACAAAAATGAAACGATTAAACGATATATTATCCCTGCCCTCTTTGACTTTGTCTTATTCTGTGCTAAGCTTGCTTTGATTTTGATTTTTATGAAGAGTGTTCTTTAGTATATCAGAACTTTGTCCAACATCATGATGCGATTCAAAGTGTCATTTTCTATCTGTCTAGGCAATGTAAAATAAGCGTTCGCTTGTGTTGCTATTGTTTTACATGTTATTATTGTATCATGTTTAAAGGTACTGAACTTGTTAAATCCAGGTGCACGGAGCCCCTGGGGCTTTTAGTCATACCTCAGGCAGCTATCCGTTAGAGGAACTAATACGTTTCATTGACTTGCACCCAAAGAGTCAAGAACTGCGATTTTTTTAACGAATTAATTTCGTACTCGGACCCGGCTGGTCTTGACCTATTTTTGGATCTAAATTTAGATCAGGTAGATCACCACATCATGCACAAAAAGACAGTCACTAGCAAACTTTGTCAGACGTCATCATGAGTTTGTGTAAAACAAAATGGAGGCCGGAATCACTCAGTTGAATCGAACTCCGACCAAACACCACGTAATAACTAGGTTAATTTATGCACTCGCGTGAACAAGAAACTGTCGAGCTTCACAGATGTCGTCGTTGGGTAGTTTTGGGTTTGTTTTACTTCCATAGGAGGATTTTTGAACTGTAAATGCACTCAGCTGCAACAAAAACGCAAAACGAAGGCTGTGAGCTGCACTGTGCCTTTAAACTCTTGATGTCCACCATATTCGTATTTGTGATTGCAAGTGTTGAAGACACCACCATACGCCGCAGGCTTGTTGTTGTTTTCACTTTATGACAATGTAAATCTCATGAACATGTAAAACATGAATAAAACATTGTTTAAACCAAACTTTTGTTCAAATCAAACGGTAATCAGACTCACGCAGCTTGTATCCAGTATCACAGGAGCAGGTCCCGTCCTCGGGGTCGCACGATCCCTGGAAGCACTGGCAGGAGTGCGAGCAGTTGAGGCCGTAGGTCCCCTGGGGGCACGGGAACTGGCACTTGTCTCCCTTCCACCCCGGCTTGCACCTGGTGGCCGGTGTAACACGAGAAAATTACTCCCACGAGATTTTTACTCCGGAGTAAACATTTCGTACGAAAAAGTTACTCCCTTTACGAAAAAGGCACTCCCCCATTTCACGAGAAAATTACTCCCCAAGACAGGTGAGGTCCGAGTAAACATTTCGTACAAAAATGTTACTCCCCTGACGAATGAATAACGAATAAATTACTTCACCCAAACACAAGCAATTTAACTTCCCATGCCAGGTGTACAAAATTTTTACTCCCTTTGTCCCCTGTTAGTCTTGGTGGTGGAAGGGGTGGAAGGAGGGTAGCGCGACATTCGTGTGCGCGAGATCACTTATTGGCATTATCCCTTCGCCCGCATCCCATTTTTGCATACGATATTGTTACTGGAAGTAAAAAAAATGGGGAGTAAAAATTTCGTGGAGGGAGTAATTTTTTCGTGCCGTGTGGAGTTCTTTTCTCGTACGAAAAGTGTACTCGGAGTAAGAATTTCGTACAAAATATTTACTCCGGAGTAAATTTTTCGTGGAGTAAAAATTTTGTGTTACACCGGCACAAAGCACGCTACTTTATGCATTGCTTGATGCTAGTCAGTGGAATCTCTCTCTGAACACTTTATGCATTGCTTGATGCTAGTCAGTGGAATCTCTCTCTGAACACTTTATGCATTGCTTGATGCTATTCAGTGGAATCTCTCTCTGAACACTTTATGCATTGCTTGATGCTAGTCAGTGGAATCTCTCTCTGAACACTTTATGCATTGCTTGATGCTATTCAGTGGAATCTCTCTCTGAACATTTTATGCATTGCTTGATGCTATTCAGTGGAATCTCTCTCTGAACACTTTATGCATTGCTTGATGCTAGTCAGTGGAATCTCTCTCTGAACACTTTATGCATTGCTTGATCCTAGTCAGTGGAATCTCTCTTTTGCGACCTCTTGATTTTGAGACTCGATCCTCCTTCTTACGACTTCCCGAATTAAGACTTCCTCCCTTTTATAACCTCCCGATTTACACTCGCTCCGCCCCCCCCCCCCCCTTTTAAGACCTAGCTTGCTTTTTCAAATTTTCTGTTCAAAATATCAGTAAATTGATCTTCATGTTCAAGCACCCCCCACCAACATCCACCCACCCCCACTCCCATCATCCCACCTCCACACTTTAAGGCATGATTTTCACACATTCTGGAGGTCTTAAAAGGGGGGTTTCATTTTCTACTGATTACAACAGCCACACATATACACATGTCCTCTTACCAATATTTTTTAAGGGCTGATTTGGGCTAACAGAAACAAACAAAAACTCCAGCTTAGGCATTGAAATTTACCGGAAATCGTAAACATACGTACACATCGTATGTCTACATTATGTACGTACGAGCATTTTCCGGTAGCAAAGTCACAGTCAGATGTCTCAGAACATGAGCAGTGACCTGAAACGAGACACACACAAACAAAACAGTAATCGATGCCCGCAGAATTACAAATACCATAGTTCTACTTCATGTGATTCAGTGTATAGATGTACTTGAAATATAAACACTTGCGACTAACAAATACTGCGACATCAGTGTCTGTATCAAGATGACCTAGCCTGCAATAACTGTAACGAGTCGCTCTCCAGGAACAAAGTCCATCTTTGCGACAAAAGGAGCCTGACTGATGCCGGTATCAGGAGTATCAAGTCTGCAATTAATAAGTGTAAAGCAATGTTACACATGTTACACTTGTGTATCTCGTCAAAAGCCGTGAGGGCGTAAAATTCGAATCATATAACCCATATCTTGTCCTTAAGAGGCGAAATATTTAGCCTGTAGGACATACAGCATTCTCTCTTTCCTTTAGATGTCCAGAGTTATCAGTCTAAGTGGGATTTTTAATCAAAGAAGCACGTTCGTCTCACGTTTTCATATTAAAAACAAGCAAAGGCGAGCTGCAACTGTGAAGAAACAGACAAGCAAGCAAACTGAACACTTTTGGGCGTTAGTAATGTCTATATAGTAATTAAATGTGTTCAACTGCTAACCAAAACTGTTGCAGAAACGCATGCAAACTGAACACTTTTGAGCCCTGGTAATATCTGTATCATGTCAGTGTTCAATTGCGAAAGTAACCGGTGCGGAGAAGTATACGAACTGAACACTTTTGAGCCATAGTAATGTCTATAGAATCTGTGCAATTTCTAAAGAAACTGGTTCAGAGGGGGAAAAATACCTGAACACTTGAGGCCGAAGGTTCCAGACGGACACTGCAGGTCACACGTGGCGCCCTCGTAGCCCGGGCGACAGTCACAGGAGCCGTCCTGGGGGTTGCAGTGCAGCGTGTTGGTGTTGTTACAGATACACAGCTTGCCGCAGTTCAGCCCCCACGTGCCCGCAGGACATGCCTGTAATACACACCGCAGACATATTGTTACAGATACACAAGGAGACATATTGTTACAGACACACAGGTCACAAAGTGTTACAGGCTGTACCAGATTCATTGTGTTGCAGATACTAGTCATACTAGGCTTGGCGCAGTTCTGACCCCACTTGCCTGCAGGACACGCCTACATCACACAAGGAGACAAGACAGATACAGGGGAGACACATGCCTGTACCACAAACGGAGTTATGCTAATAAGAGATAAACATTTTGGCAGAAAGCACAAGTAACTTGTTGATTACCAGCTTCTCTGTTTGACTGTTGATTACCAGCTTCTCTGTTTGACTGTTGATTACCAGCTTCTCTGTTTGACTGTTGATTACCAGCTTCTCTGTTTGACTGTTGATTACCAGCTTCTCTGTTTGACTGTTGATTACCAGCTTCTCTGTTTGACTGTTGATTACCCGCTTCTCTGTTTGACTGTTGATTACCCGCTTCTCTGTTTGACTGTTGATTACCAGCTTCTCTGTTTGACTGTTGATTACCAGCTTCTCTGTTTGACTGTTGATTACCAGCTTCTCTGTTTGACTGTTGATTACCAGCTTCTCTGTTTGACTGTTGATTACCCGCTTCTCTGTTTGACTGTTGATTACCCGCTTCTCTGTTTGACTGTTGATTACCCGCTTCTCTGTTTGACTGTTGATTACCCGCTTCTCTGTTTGACTGTTGATTACCAGCTCTCTGTTTGACTGTTGATTACCAGCTTCTCTGTTTGACTGTTGATTACCAGCTTCTCTGTTTGACTGTTGATTACCAGCTTCTCTGTTTGACTGTTGATTACCAGCTTCTCTGTTTGACTGTTGATTACCAGCTTCTCTGTTTGACTGTTGATTACCCGCTTCTCTGTTTGACTGTTGATTACCAGCTTCTCTGTTTGACTGTTGATTACCAGCTTCTCTGTTTGACTGTTGATTACCAGCTTCTCTGTTTGACTGTTGATTACCAGCTTCTCTGTTTGACTGTTGATTACCAGCTTCTCTGTTTGACTGTTGATTACCAGCTTCTCTGTTTGACTGTTGATTACCAGCTTCTCTGTTTGACTGTTGATTACCAGCTTCTCTGTTTGACTGTTGATTACCCGCTTCTCTGTTTGACTGTTGATTACCCGCTTCTCTGTTTGACTGTTGATTACCAGCTTCTCTGTTTGACTGTTGATTACCAGCTTCTCTGTTTGACTGTTGATTACCAGCTTCTCTGTTTGACTGTTGATTACCAGCTTCTCTGTTTGACTGTTGATTACCAGCTTCTCTGTTTGACTGTTGATTACCAGCTTCTCTGTTTGACTGTTGATTACCAGCTTCTCTGTTTGACTGTTGATTACCCGCTTCTCTGTTTGACTGTTGATTACCAGCTTCTCTGTTTGACTGTTGATTACCAGCTTCTCTGTTTGACTGTTGATTACCCGCTTCTCTGTTTGACTGTTGATTACCAGCTTCTCTGTTTGACTGTTGATTACCAGCTTCTCTGTTTGACTGTTGATTACCAGCTTCTCTGTTTGACTGTTGATTACCAGCTTCTCTGTTTGACTGTTGATTACCAGCTCTCTGTTTGACTGTTGATTACCAGCTTCTCTGTTTGACTGTTGATTACCAGCTCTCTGTTTGACTGTTGATTACCAGCTCTCTGTTTGACTGTTGATTACCAGCTCTCTGTTTGACTGTTGATTACCCGCTTCTCTGTTTGACTGTTGATTACCCGCTTCTCTGTTTGACTGTTGATTACCAGCTTCTCTGTTTGACTGTTGATTACCAGCTCTCTGTTTGACTGTTGATTACCAGCTTCTCTGTTTGACTGTTGATTACCCGCTTCTCTGTTTGACTGTTGATTACCAGCTCTCTGTTTGACTGTTGATTACCAGCTCTCTGTTTGACTGTTGATTACCAGCTTCTCTGTTTGACTGTTGATTACCAGCTCTCTGTTTGACTGTTGATTACCAGCTTCTCTGTTTGACTGTTGATTACCAGCTCTCTGTTTGACTGTTGATTACCAGCTTCTCTGTTTGACTGTTGATTACCAGCTTCTCTGTTTGACTGTTGATTACCAGCTTCTCTCTTTGACTGTTGATTACCAGCTTCTCTGTTTGACTGTTGATTACCAGCTTCTCTGTTTGACTGTTGATTACCAGCTTCTCTGTTTGACTGTTTGCCTGCGCCTGTGTTGCTGTTGCCTTCATAAAATTATATGTTTGTGTGTGTGTGTGTGTGTGTATGTGTGTGTGTGTGTGTGTGTGTGTGTATGTGTGTGTGTGTGCTAATACGTGCTTTTATCACCGCGCGGCCTATATGCATGTGAGCGTGCCTGTATGCTTATCTGTGTGCATGCATGAATTGAATTGCACGTGTCTCAGTATAAGTCACCTGGTCACAGCTGGTCCCCTGGAAGCCTGCCGGACACTGGCAGCGGATGGTGTAGGAGATGGACGTCTGGCTGGACAGGTCACAGTAACCCCAGCTCGGCTGTCACACACAACATCAATGTCAAACAAGACCAATCATCACATTGAGATTTAAAGCTGAAGATTACCGATTTTGTCCAGTTACCTAACGTTTAAATGAAGTGCACTCCAATTCAGTGTCCTCAATTCTGTGCAATTAGCCGGTGTTTGAATGAAGAATGAGTCCACCTTTGACTATCCTGGATAGAGTCCCCTGCGTGTCCCAACTGTCCTCCACAAGTCCACAAGAATTCTAACTGCCCAAACAATACCGATAAATGATTTATCATTAGATTATGATCACTCAAGTAGACTGACCTCCGGGGAATAGAGGTTACCGGTGAGACACCAGGGCCGACACTTCTGGAGAGCGCCATTGTAACCCAGTGCCGGGAGGAAGGACTTGGGGCCATACACGGACATCCGGTTAGCAGCGCCGCACGTCTGACGCGGGTCGCCTTTGCACGCCTGGCCACATTCGCTGGAGAAAAAGACGAATGTAGAATACCACTCAGAAAAATTAAAAGTATTAATTATGATATATGATATATGATAATTAAATAATAATGATAATTATAAAGCGCACAAATCCAGGGACACCCAGGGCCTGCCCAAAGTGCTGTGCAATCAAGGGGTCACAAGTAGAAGCAACAACATTTACATTGCATTCACACACACACACCCACACCCACACACACACACACACACACTCTCAAACATACACCCACACCCACACACACACACTCAAACATACACACACACACACACACACACACTCACACCCACACACACACACACTCTCAAACATACACACACACACACACACACACACTCAAACATACACACACACACACACACACACACGCACTCAAACATACACACACACACACACACACACACACACTCAAACATACACACACACCCACACACACACACTCAAACATACACACACACACCCACACGCACACACACACACACACACACACAAACATACACACACACACACTCAAACATACACACACACCCACACACACACACACACGCACTCAAACACACACACACACACACACACACACACACACTCAAACATACACACACACACACACACACACACTCAAACATACACACACAAACATATTCAAACACACACACACACACACACACACCACACACTTACACACACACACACACACACACACACACACACACACACACACACTAAGATAAAATAAGATAAGAATTCAAATAGTCCTGTGAGGCTACCCTCAGGGAAATTCGGGCAACTTTCTCACTAGAGAAAGCGAGCTGCCATACAGTATACGGTGCTACCCATTTTTCTTTTTCTTTCCTGCATGCGTGTATTCATGTTTCCAAGCCCTGAGACTTTCGCTGTTCTTTCTTTCTTTATTTGGTGTTTAACGTCGTTTTCAACCACGAAGGTTATATCGCGACGAACTTTCGCTGTGAACTTGATAGTTCTGTGCCTTCATTTTTGGCCACTGTGTTGCGAGGTTCTTGTCAATTTGTCCAAACTGTAATCAGTATTTGGCTTGGTGGGTCCATACGTTTCTATGCGAAAAAAGATTGTCAAAGTGATTTGAGACAATGTCTAGTTATTTAAGTAGTTGAGATATTGAATGACGGAAAAGATAAGGCCAAAAAAAAATAGGTCTGTTTACGGTAACATAGGCCAAAAAAATAGGGTCGGTAGGTCGGGATTTTTTGTTGTTGTTTTTTTTGTTGTTTTTTTCAAAAAACCCATATTTTTACGTTTTTTTTCTTCTTTTTTTCCCCCAAATGCCAAAAAAAAAGTCTAGGGTCGCGCGAAAAAAATAGGGTCGGTCGGGTTACCGTAAACAGACTATTTTTGGGGGGGGGCCTAAGGGACAATACTGTATATATTTAAAAAAAAAAATTTTAGCATTTAATCATTCTTTTCGTCGCGGAAGAACCTGAACCAAACCTACTCTTGAAATGTCTAAGGGAAAAATATACACGTCTTGTGTGTGCTTGAAATGGTTACCCCTCACGGAGAAACAACGTGAAAGTGAAACTCCTTGGTCTTTGCTTCCATACGACTAAACACGTTTCAACTCACTTTTCATGTGTGATCAGAGAAAGCTGCAGGGCGTTGTCGCAGTAACACTCGAAGCCGAGCTCCACTGCAGAGAACGCGTAGCCATTCTGTCTGGAAAGAAAGGAAACACAATGCTGACTTCTTACTGGTGTCACTCACAACAAAACTCAAAATCAGACCCCATACCTGTGCAATATAGACCCCATCTGTCTATAAAATAATATACAGGGTGGGCTATAAAAAGTTTCCACATTTTGTTTTGCAATTACTGAGATAGAAATTATTATTTTACAACATGTTTCATTCCACATAGACTACAATGTTAAAGATTTGTATGCACAAAATCTTATCAAAATCTATGCATGTTCAGAGTCACAGAGTCAATAGTTGATGATGCGCTCAATCCATGCTCCGCGTTGTTGAATGACAGCTGCAAGACGAACGTTGAAGTTGTCCACAACCCTTGTAAGCATCTCTGCAGGAATCCTTCTGATCTGTCTTCTGATGCTTTCTTTCAGTTTTTCACTTGTCCTTGGATTGCCTGTGTACACTCTTTCTTTCAAATAACCCCAAAGAAAATAGTCAGCAGGGTTCAAGTCTGGTGAGTATGGAGGCCAGGGATTGTCTGTTCGGCGAGAAAGAAGTCTGTCGCCGGGGAAGTGTTGCCTCAAGTACTCAAGAGTTCTGTTTGAGCAATGAGGTGGTGCTCCGTCTTGCTGGAAGACAACTGTGTAGATGTCAATGTTCCTCCTTCTTCGGATGGCTGGAATAAACTTCCTTTGTAGCATTTCGATGTAACGTTCGGAATTCACAGTCACAGGATTTCCGTCATTGTCTTCAAAAAAGAAGGGCCCAACAACCCCTCCTTTGCCAATTGCGCACCACACTGTTACTTTTTCGCGGCTCAGTGGTGGCTGGATGTGTTCATGGGGCTGATTAGGTGCCCAAAATCTCATGTTTTGTTTGTTGACATGTCCACTCAAATGAAAATGGGCTTCATCATTCAACAACGCGGAGCATGGATTGAGCACATCATCAACTATTGACTCTGTGACTCTGAAAATGCATAGATTTTGATAAGATTTTGTGCATACAAATCTTTAACATTGTAGTCTATGTGGAATGAAACATGTTGTAAAATAATAATTTCTATCTCAGTTATTGCAAAACAAAATGTGGACACTTTTTATGGCCCACCCTGTATATGACACAAAAAAAGTAAAAAAACCACCAACATCAATCAATCAATCAATCAATGAGTCTTATATCGCGCATATTCCGTGGGTACAGTTCTAGGCGCTCTGCAGTGATGCCGTGTGAAATGAAATTTTATACGGCCAGTAGATTGCAGCCATTTCGGCGCATATTTACCTTTCACGGCCTATTATTCCAAGTCACACGGGTATAGGTAGACAATTATTAACTGTGCCTAAGCAATTTTGCCAGGAAAGACCCTTTTGTCAATCGTGGGATCTTTAACGTGCACACCCAATGTAGTGTACACGGGGGGAGGTTCGGACACCGAAGAGAGTCTGCACACAAAGTTGACTCTGTGAAATAAATTTCCGCCGAACCTGGGATCGAACTCACGCTGACAGCGGCCAACTGAATACAAATCCAGCGCGCTACCAACTGAGCTATATCCCCGCCCCTCAACATCATCTCTGCTAGTCACTCGTGCTTTGAAGCGGACAGACAGACAGGTATAGAAAGACTTAATCACTGACCAACTGACCTGCACTGCTGGATACAAAACTGTGGCGTCATCTGTCGCTTGATGGTGTCAGTGATCTTCAGCGTCATGGCAAAGTGCCGCTTATCGATAGTGTCCTTGTAACAGCCGCGGAATATCTCGTTGCCGTACACCAGGGCACTGCTGTAGTGGATCTGCTTCTGGCCTGGCACACTCAGATCCTGTCACGGCGACAACATATGAAATCAATAATAAGACTCACTTTCCACCACAGTTAGGTTACATTTCTGCCACTGCCATAATGTATAATCAACAAAATGTGTTACACGTGGGAGCTTGTTTGACTATCGGCACAGGTCCACATCCGAATGACATACCTGGAATAAAGAATAGAAGTGACCAGAGCAGTCACACGTGGTTTTAATGGCACAGCCCTTCCCATGTAATCATGTGGGCTTACCGTCTCACATCTGGCCAGGTTTTGACATGAAATAAGGCCATCTCTCATTGTCACATCATTGAAAACATGAAGAGCCTGGATACTCTCTGGAGGGGGGGATCTCACAAGACATGCCAGATCTAAGACGGTGAGTCCATTGTTTTCACAAGACATGCCAGATGTAAGACGGTGAGTCCATTGTTTTCACAGGAAGGAGTGTGCCTTAAAGTCATCTCATCATAGTTTGAAAAATACACGCAACAGGACAGCATTTCCTCAAGACAACAACGCCCTGTTTGATAACCATTACCTAAGAGACAGCCATAAAAGCAACGTATGGATCATACTACGTGTTACACAAAGAACCTTGTGGCCAATAAGACAAGGGCATTCAATGAGAGAAAAGAAGACAGAAAGAACACTCACCTGATAGCTGGTGGTGCTGTTTGCAATGGAAAGCTTGCCGCCGACTGGCAGATCCCCCCTGAAGGTGACGGCATCCACCCTCACCCGGCCCGTACCCCCGTCACCACCACACCCCCCGGTTCCCCCCAGTCCGCCCGACCCGCCCTGCAGCCACAGCTTGTCCCATCCTGCACAGTGCCAGCAACGAGCATTGCTTTCATTCGTTGTATTGACATGAGAAACAAAGGGACGTAAGCGCTCTAAATCAGTAAATGCTTATGACATGTGCAGCACTGAGAGAAATGAAAGTGATGCGGAACCAATCTCCTGGAACCCGAGAGAATAACTGAATAACAAGTCGCGTAAGGCGAAATTACAACATTTAGTCAAGCTGTCGAACTAACAGAATGAAACTGAACTCACTGCATTTTTACAGCAAGAGCGTATACTCGTAGCATCGTCAGTCCACCGCTCGATGCAAAGGCAGTGACATTGACAAGAAGAGCGGGGTAGTAGTTGCGCTGAGAAGGATAGCACGCTTTTCTTTATCTCTATTCTTTTTAACTTTCTGAGCGTGTTTTTAATCCAAACATATCACATCTATATGTTTTTGGAATCAGGAACCCACAAGGAATAAGATGAAATTGTTTTTAAATCGATTTCGGAAATTTTATTTTAATAATAATTTTTATATTTTTAATTTTCAGAGCTTGTTTTTAATCCGAATATAACATATTTATATGTTTTTGGAATCAGAAAATGATGAAGAATAAGATAAATGTAAATTTGGATCGTTTTTAAAACAAATTTTTTTTTTTACAATTTTCAGATTTTTAATGACCAAAGTCATTAATTAATTTTTAAGCCACCAAGCTGAAATGCAATACCGAAGTTTGGCCTTTGTCGCAGATTGCTTGGCCAAAATTTCAATCAATTTGATTGAAAAATGAGGGTGTGACAGTGCCGCCTCAACTTTTACAAAAAGCCGGATATGACGTCATCAAAGGTATTTATCGAAAAAAAGAAAAAAACGTCCGGGGATATCATTCCCAGGAACTCTCATGTCAAATTTCATAAAGATCGGTCCAGTAGTTTGGTCTGAATTGCTCTACACACACACACGCACAGACAGACAGACAGACACACACACACACACATACACCACGACCCTCGTCTCGATTCCCCCTCTACGTTAAAACATTTAATCAAAACTTGACTAAATGTAACAAAAAGCGACGGTCATCCTTTGATTGCATCAAGTTGATTGTGTATAAAGATCATTTCTATTTGGCTGTCTACTCTTACTTCACGAAACGTTGGCACTGAATTTTCGGTAAAAAGACTACGCGAAGTCTTCGAGATGTCAACGTCGGGCTCAAGTAAGGAAGACCTTTGCTGAAACATTAATTAAATATTTGATACAAGCTCCTGTGCTCCTTCACTCATTTCTCAAGGCATGCCTTGTTCCTCCTTTCTTTCTCTAAGTCTTCTCCTCCTTACCGACATCCACGACGTCGGCCCGGATGTAGAGCGACCCCCCACTGCCGCCGCCACCAGGGCCTGACGTGTCCCAGCATGCGCTGGTAGAGTTACTGTTGCAATTGTGCCCTGACGTGCCCGAACACGCCGCAGGGCACAGGGCACACCTGAACAAATACTAAAGTTGTTTTTACACTGTTTTCAGCGACACTTCAACGCAAACAAAGAAAAACAGATTTATAGTACATGTATTCTGGAGGAGATCGAAACACACACACAATGCTGTTATTCAGTGGCGTTATTTTCAGGCATCGTGAACTGCGCCTGGGGTATCCAGAAAGCTAGCTGCAGCAAAAACACAGCAAAATGAACACACAGACACACACACACCGTCACACACACACACACACACACACACACACACACACACACACCAACACACACGCACGCACACACACACACTGACACACACACACACACACACACACGCATACACACACGCACAGGCAAGCACAAGCGCACATGAACACATGTGTCGCACACAAATATTCGGACACACGCTCTGCGCACACACATACACATTTGCATGTACACATTTAAATTGCAAAGCTTTAATGCAAAATAGTCTCTGTAAGTAGTGACACCACCACCGGGTAAATTCCTCTTTTCATACTCATAAACGTTAATTTTACGAACATTATAAACAGTCGTACAACATTGTTTAAAGTAAATCTCCATAAGGCATGTGATAAAGAGAAGTAGACAAAGCAACTCACCCTGTGGCCTCTCTGGTATCCCCCTGGCCGCCTTCTCCGGCCACAGACACGTGACCATGGATCTGAACTGTTCCTCTGGCGTACAGTCCTATAGCCCCGCCCCCGTTACCACCACGCCCACCTGGTACAATAATACATGTACTCAGATATCACTCATATCATGCCTCTGGCGTACAGTCCTATAGCCCCACCTCTGTTACTACCACGCCCACCTAGTACAATAATACATGTACTCAGATATCACTCATATCATACCTCTGGCGTACAGTCCTATAGCCCCGACCCCGTTACCGCCACGCCCACCTGGTACAATAATACATGTACTCAGATATCACTCATATCATACCTCTGGCGTGCAGTCCTATAGCCCCGACCCCGTTACCGCCATGCCCACCTGGTAAATTAATAGTCAGATATCACTCATATCATCTGGCGTACAGTCCTATGGAGCCGCCCCAGGGACCGCTACGGAAAGCAAAACCACATAGCACTGTTATCCAGCATGAACTTCGTAATGATGGCACTAACGCCGAAATGAATTGACCCGTCATCGAAGGGCACAAACGTAATTTCACAAAAAGGATTTCTGTACCCAGAATTCGCTCAGCTTTGGAAAATTTGAAAGATTCTTGAAATGGGATGACGCCCAATCCTCAGTTTATTATGTAAAGGGAAGCAACCGATTACAATGCCCCAAATGAGGACCGACGACTACTTGTTTGATGATATACGTGTGGCCTCACATAACGTGCAACATGAAGGAAGGCGGGGGCCGGGTAGCTCACGGGATAGAGAACCGGCCTTGTGATCCTAAGGTCACGGGGTCGAAACCAAGCCGGGACGGACACAGGTCAATCTAATGTACCGATTTAGAGACGATATCCTTGTTCCACCCCCGTGTCGCCAATGTGGCACGTAAAAGACCTCGGTCAGTGCAGGTGGCTGATTACACCTAAACACGTATACACCTGAGTATCTCATCTAAAGTCGGGGTAAAACCCGGGACTGAACATCATGCCCCTAATGGCTTTGTCGTGAGAGCGTCAAACTTGATTTTCTCTCTGCAGTTGATCTACCATGCCCGGTAGCATGCTCCTGAGGGTGACACCGTGAGGGCGTAAAACAACGTTATCATCAGGCTGGAAGCGTTACCTGGAGGACTGTGTGCGAGGTCCTTGGCGTTCCCTCCACTGCCTCCCCCTGACCCCATGTACAGCCGCTGCAGCTCCGCACTGCCGTACGTCAGTCCCCCCTGACCCTTCTGGCTGCTGCCGCGCTTTGCTGCCCCCCTACACAAACACAATAGGATCTATTATCATTGTCGTCATGATCGTCATCGTCGTCAACATCGCCGTCGTTTTCATCATCGTCGTCGTTGTCATCGTCGTTGTCGTCGTCATTATCACCATCGACGTCGTCGCGCTCAAATATCTTCACATACACTCGCATCTTCCTCCTCCACACACAAACACGACACACAGGAACACACACAGGAACAGACACACACACACACACACACACACACACACCCACACACACACACACACACTCACACACACATAAACGGATTAACAACAACCATAACACACGGTACAAAATACCAATACCACCAAACTTGTCTATATACTACACTAAAATGTCCTACCCTGCCATCCCGTATCCACCCCCGCCTCCCGGACTGCCCATGCCGTGAGGTCCGTGTGTCCCTCCCTGCCCTCCCCCTCCTCCCCCTCTGTGCGGCTGATAGAACTGCACGTGCAAGTTGAGGTTGGCCTGGCTGCCGTTCCACGCTGCAACAAACAACCGTCATCAAAACACGATTAGATATGCACTTGGACACAGACAGACAGACAGACAGACACACACACACACACACACACACACACACACACACACACACACACACACACACACACACACACAGAGACAAAGTAGACTGGTTGACATGCAAGCACGCACGCTTACACACACAGGGGATAGAAAGAAGGGGAAGGGCTGTGGGGAGAGGATATGATAGCCTAAAGGGATAAGAAAAGGCCAGAGGCTCAGAATAATCTCAACGTCGTCCTGGGTGAAATATCTTAGCTATCCTGGGCTCGGAGGTGTGTCACCTGTGTATATTTGTCGCAGCCATGTGAAATTAGGGGCTGTTTCTGATTTCGCGCAGAACACATACAAAGAACGAACACGGCCAGAAAACAAAGCCACACAGTTCAACGTACATGTATGATAAACAGTCTCGCCAACAAGATGACCAAGACGAGTTAAGTCAAGTCAAGTCGGAGATGTATTTCAATAAAGCAAAGAAAAAGAAAATAGGAGAAGGGGGGGGGGGGGGGGCGACTCACAGTGATAGGACTCTCCGGGCTGACCATCTGCACCAGCCCCCGTAGGCCGCTGTCCGCCCCAGTAGCCACGCCCCTCTGCTGTCAGGTAGCCGTCAATGTGGATCGCCTGTGGACACAGATACAGAGAATATCAATGCAGAGATGCAATTCCTGTGCAGACGATAAAAGTCGAGCAGTAAGATTACAGAGTATACAGCGTACTGCTGCCTGCTGTCCGGATATCAGGAATGGAGTCCCACATAAGTGCACCAGAACATGAGAGACTGGACTTGTAGAGGTCAATTCTTGGAGATGGGGTAATTAATTTGTTAAACTTTCTTGAATTTTTTATTTTGAAATTCGAGTCAATGAGAGAGAGAGAGAGAGAGAGAGAGAGAGAGAGAGAGAGAGAGAGAGAGAGAGAGAGAGAGAGAGAGAGAGAGAGAGAGAAGAGAGACAGAGAGAGACAGAGACAGACAGAGAGAGAGAGAGAGAGACAGACAGACAGAGACAGAGACAGAGGAAGAGAGAGAGAGACAGAGAGAGACAGAGACAGAGGGAGAGAGAGAAAAAGAGCGAATGAGAGAGAGACACACACAGAAAGAAAAGAGTGGGGGTTGACAGCCACAGACAATGAAGAGACACACACATTCCTCTCTACGCACAAACACACACGCACTCCACTGTCCACAGACAGCACAACCCCACAGGCCAACGAGCACACTCGTTACAGCAACCCTTTCATTTCAAATGTATGATTTCCATACAGTGAACGAGTGTAAAATTCTCACCTCAGCATAAACCTCGATGAAACCACCGCTAAGGCCGTCATAGGGAGCCACCTGTACTGTGATGCCTTGTCCGATCATCATGCGATTCACGTTGCAGTGCACACCTGTACACAAAACCAGGTATTAATCATATCACAGAGAGAAAAAGAGTTAGAGAGAGGGGCGGATAGAGATGATGAGATAAATATTTGTTTTCGAGTGTAATTGAGAATGCATTCAAAAGTACCTTTTTATATCCAGCGCTCGCCTCATTACACAGAAACAACCACGCACAAGTGAATCCACAAAAATACAAAAGACAGGAGAGAGAAAAGTGTTTTTGCTGAATGTAGTTACACGTTTATTCTACCTGGCATGCCATACACATGAAGACATAGTATGGGAAATACCTGAGAATCTCTTTCCCTGTAGTTCAAGTTCTCAGATGGAGAAATACCTGAGAATCTTGTTTTCCCCTTAGTTCAAGTTCTCAGATAGAGAAATACCTGAGAATCTTTTTTCCCCTTAGTTCAAGTTCTCAGATGGAGAAATACCTGAGACTTCCTGGTCCTGCAGCAGTGTCCAGTCGTCTCCCCCATGGTCAGTGCCCACACAGCTGATGTTGACCGCATTGCCCAGCTCGTAGTGCGCAACCAGTCCTTGGTTTAGTGCTTGGTTCTGTAGCCAGACATCATCATCATCATTGTCGTCGTCGTCATCATCATCATTATGGTCATCATCGTCGTCTTCATTGTCATCGTCATCATCATCATCATCATCATCATCATCATCATCATCATCATCATCAACTAACACGAAGCGAATATTTAGAATGGTGTAACTGTTATTGACTTCCCGATACCCTTTTCCAAGACTTCAAAACATCAGGGAGGGAAAGTTCCCAAACGCACCCTTTGACATCCTCTTACGGTATGTAAAACGCTGTGTTAGAGAGAATGAACCCTTTCACTATCTAGCGATGGGGAGGGAAGGGTGAGCCACCTCAACGTGAGGGGTTCAGCACTGCGCTGTAAGCTAGAGTGAGAAGAAAGAGGAATGTACTTACGGTCGAGTTGTACATGCCCTGTGCTGACATCCCGCTCTGTATCTCGCTCAGCTCCAGGCTGCGTTTCCAGATCTTCACTGACTGCACGCCACAAGTAGCACGTGCATACACACACACACACACACACACACACACACACACACACACACACACACACACACATTTTCTTTAAAAAAAAAATGAAAAAGTGCATTTGCGAATCTTATGTTCTGAGAACTAGTTCATTTCGTCTTGACAGAACCTTGTTCAGGTGATCAGAACCTAACCATGCAGAATTTAGGAACAATGCACAATAGCATGCGTCAATCCGTTTTGGGTACACGTTCAACGCTATCCAGCACATATGGTAGAGTCCATCGAACGAAGGTGCGTCAGTGAGTGCTACAACAGTTAGGGAGAGTCGTGCGGAACCAGTCTCCTGGCATCTGAGAGAATATTAACAAGCATTGAAACGAGCAAGCAAATTCCATGCTCATCTACATGACTGTACACGGGAAGGAACAGTTTGCAACAAGTTCATCATGAAGATGGTCGACGTGTGTTTGCAATCATTCCAGGACTGTACCTTGATATAGCCTTTGTAGGTCTGTTCCTTGAAGCCCTTGGAGTTTCCCATGCGGAACGATTCGCTGGTTGGAACGAAGAACGGCCGTGCCTGCGACATACACAAAGCATTTTGATACTTTCATTACATTTAGTCAAGTTTTGACTAAATGTTTTAACATAGAGGGGGGAATCGAGACGAGGGTCGTGGTGTATGTGTGTGTGTGTGTGTGTATGTGTGTGTGTGTATGTGTGTGTGTGTGTGTGTGTGTGTGTGTGTGTGTGTGTGTGTGTGTGTGTGTGTGTGTAGAGCGATTCAGACTAAACTACTGGACCGATCTTTATGAAATTTGACATGAGAGTTCCTGGGTATGATATCCCCGGACGATTTTTTCATTTTTTCGATAAATACCTTTGATGACGTCATATCCGGCTTTTTGTAAAAGTTGAGGCGGCACTGTCACACTCTCATTTTTCAATTAAATTGATTGAAATTTTGGCAAAGCAATCTTCGACGAAGGCCTGGGTTTGGTATTGCATTTCAGCTTGGTGGCTTAAAAACTAATGAGTGAGTTTGGTCATTAAAAATCGGAAACTTGTAATTAAAATTATTTTTTTATTAAACGATCCAAAACTAATTTCATCTTATTCTTCGTCATTTTCTGATTCCAAAAACATATACATATGTTATATTTGGATTAAAAACAATCTCTGAAAATTCAAAATATAAAAATTTATGATCAAAATTAAATTTCCGAAATCGATTTAAAAACTATTTCATCTTATTCCTTGTCGGTTCCTGATTCCAAAAACATATAGATATGATATGTCTGGATTAAAAACACGCTCAGAAAGTTAAAACGAAGAGAGGTACAGTAAAGCGTGCTATGAAGCACAGCGCAACCGCTGCCGCGCCAAACAGGCTTGTCACTTTCACTGCCTTTTGCACAAGCGGCGGACTACGTTCAGTTTCATTCTGTGAGTTCCACAGCTTGACTAAATGTAGTAATTTCGCCTTACGCGACTTGTTTTTATTTGTCATTGCTTTATCCTCCCACTGTTGGGAAAGTCACGTGTCACTTCCTCCAAGGAAAAGAATAGCAGCAACAAGCGTGGCGCTACCCAGTGTGTTTGTGTTTAGGTGTAATCAGCCATTAATTAGCACTTCTTGCAGAGACCTAGGTCTTGTACGTGCTACAGCGGTAACACGGGATTGGGACATGGATACAGTCTCTGAATCTGCACATACAATTTACCAGCTTCCGTTGCCGGTCCGAATTCGAACCCTTGACCAACGGATCCCAAGTTCAGTGAGGTACCGGGCACTCTTTTACGCGAGAAGTCAGTTTATACAAAAATAGACAGTCCAATTACCCTAGTCTTATTTTATATTCTTCATTTACGAGAGAAGCATTTACACAAAACAAGACGAACATAGCCAGACAACACTATACAAGAAGCTTCATATACTAGGGATGTAATTAGATGAAAGAAAAAATAGACAGAGCCAGAATACACTATTTTAGATTCTTACTTTACGAAGGAGGTAATGTTATGCACAAAAAAAGCCAGATATAGCAAGATTAAATTAGATTCTCCATTTACAAGGGAAGTATTTTTTTATGCACAAGAGACAGACAGAGCCAAATAAGATTCTTCGTTTACAAGGGGAGTGATTTTACACAAAAAGAGACAGACAGAGCAAGATTCGACAATAAAATAAGAGTGCTCAGAACGCTGCCACAACAGAGAAAGGCACAAGTCTTCATCCACTGACCGGTGTCTGTATGACGAAGTCGTCGCCCACATAGAGCGTGGCGTGAGTGCCGTTGTTGGTGACGGTGACGAGGTACCAGTTGTGCAGGGTGTAGGTCGGGCCCTGCAGATTGGCGGTGCACGCAGACTTGTTGGTGGGCGAGTAGAGGGCGTTGAACCGTCCGTTCTGCAGGATCAGGCCGAAGTCACGGCAGTTCCAGCCTGCTCCAAGAATGATCTGTGAGAAAGAAGATACTTATCATTTTGGTATTATTACATAAGGATGTATTGTCCAACGTGTACCTGTATGTGTGTGTCTGTGTCTGTGTATGTGTGTCTGTGTCTCTGTATGTGTGTGTCTGTGTCTCTGTATGTGTGTGTCTGTGTATGTGTGTGTCTGTGTATGTGTGTCTGTGTCTGTGTATGTGTGTGTCTGTGTCTCTGTATGTGTGTGTCTGTGTCTCTGTATGTGTGTGTCTGTGTCTCTGTGTATGTGTGTCTGTGTCTCTGTATGTGTGTGTCTGTGTCTCTGTATGTGTGTGTCTGTGTCTGTGTGTGTGTGTGTGTGTCTGTCTGTATGTGTGTGTCTGTGTATGTGTGTCTGTGTCTGTCTGTGTCTGTGTATGTGTGTGTCTGTGTCTCTGTATGTGTGTGTCTGTGTCTGTGTATGTGTGTCTGTGTCTCTGTATGTGTGTGTCTGTGTCTCTGTATGTGTGTGTCTGTGTCTGTGTCTGTGTCTCTGTATGTGTGTGTCTGTGTCTCTGTATGTGTGTGTCTGTGTCTCTGTATGTGTGTGTCTGTGTCTCTGTATGTGTGTGTCAGTGTCTGTCTGTAGGTCTTTTTTCCCGCTCTTTCTCAACCCTTTGAATTTCTTCCTTTCTTCTTTTTATGTTCGCCGGATGTGAAATTTGTTTTGTGTGCACATATATAACGACAGAGTTAAATGCATAACTTGACAATGATGTATGTTACGATACGTTATTTCGAAAGCAGCCAGGCAGATGATTGTTTTCTATATGGTCAAGCGGAAGGATGCCACGTACAGGCTTGGGCAAAGTTGTCGTTATTCACACACATGTATACAAGAGGGGGGCGATGCTTTACCACGTGCACCGGGAATGGGCTTTTTGGACGTATCGTGCATGGGAATGGGGAAATTCTCGTAGCGTGCACCGTGCACAGAGGTCCGGCGTGCACCGTGCATGGAGCTTTTTCGTAACGTGCACCGTGGATCACCGTGCATGGCACTTTTGGCCTCAACGTGCACAGACCCCCCCATGGTGACCCTCATACAAGATGCTCTAACAAAAACGGGAGTGAAGGCACCTTTACTCCAGCAGTGAAGCCTAGAGAAGCAGATGCTTACCCTTCTAGTGTTGTCCGAAATGGCGGGACTGACCCAGGCGGACAGCGTGTACACGGCGCCAGGACTCCACACACCCAGGTCTATGTAGTCGTCCACGCCGTCAAAGTACGTGCCGCATGCAAACGGGGGGCCTGCCTGCAAGCGATGGAATGAACATAAATGAACACAAAACCCAAACAGTTAGACTGTTAACGGTCCAAATCAAGAATTCAAATACAGAGAAGGTTAAACAATTAGAACGTTTAATATTTTTTTAACATTCACAGTTGTGTTTGTTTTTGTTCTGAATTAAACGTTCCAATAGTGTAACCTTTTTTCTGTTCTTAACAAATTACAGAGCCACCAGCGAGCATACATCAGACTCATTGCGGCGAAATTAAAACTATCATGTTTTCAAAGTCATATGACCATTTGAAACAGTACCGTGATCAGTCTCAACCTTAGGACGGTATCAAAGTCATATGACCATTTGAAACAGTACCGTGATCAGTCTCAACCTTAGGACGGTATCAAAGTCATATGACCATTTGAAACAGTACCGTGATCAGTCTCAACCTTAGGACGGTATCAAAGTCATATGACCATTTGAAACAGTACCGTGATCAGTCTCAACCTTAGGACGGCATCAAAGTCATATGACCATTTGAAACAGTACCGTGATCAGTCTCAACCTTAGGACGGCATCAAAGTCATATGACCATTTGAAACAGTACCGTGATCAGTCTCAACCTTAGGACGGCATCAAAGTCATATGACCATTTGAAACAGTACCGTGATCAGTCTCAACCTTAGGACGGCATCAAAGTCATATGACCATTTGAAACAGTACCGTGATCAGTCTCAACCTTAGGACGGCATCAAAGTCATATGACCATTTGAAACAGTACCGTGATCAGTCTCAACCTTAGGACGGCATCAAAGTCATATGACCATTTGAAACAGTACCGTGATCAGTCTCAACCTTAGGACAGTATCAAAGTCATATGACCATTTGAAACAGTACCGTGATCAGTCTCAACCTTAGGACAGTATCAAAGTCATATGACCATTTGAAACAGTACCGTGATCAGTCTCAACCTTAGGACAGTATCAAAGTCATATGACCATTTGAAACAGTACCGTGATCAGTCTCAACCTTAGGACAGTATCAAAGTCATATGACCATTTGAAACAGTACCGTGATCAGTCTCAACCTTAGGACGGTATCAAAGTCATATGACCATTTGAAACAGTACCGTGATCAGTCTCAACCTTAGGACGGTATCAAAGTCATATGACCATTTGAAACAGTACCGTGATCAGTCTCAACCTTAGGACGGCATCAAAGATGTAAACACAGGTATCTAAAGTCTTTGACAATATTTTAGCAGGTTGGATGTGATCCACCTTCAACCAGTACGTACACACAGAATTGTCGAAGAAGAAAATCGGATACGGATAGAATCTGCCCTGCCTGGCAACAAAAAGTTCATAAAAAGTTCATAAGGGCAGCCATTAGCAGGTTATATGGAGTGTGTAAATCGCCATTCGCTTGATGCCGCGTGAAGTCTTTACCACGCGTTCCCGTGACATACATGGTGCAAGATTCGCCCCTAATGATTCAATTTAAGATATATGTTCGCGAACACAGAGTTGTCAGTTGACAAGGGTGAGAAAAAGTCTACATCGGCTGTCGTCACTTCGGTTGTCGACTTCTGGGATGAGGTGCACGAACCGCAAGCGGGTGCCACCCAAACGGGAGGGAACAAACCGCAGCGTCTGATTCAATGAAATCACAACAAATCTCAACTTCAACCAATCCAACACCGCGACTGGCTCCCACCCGGTTGTTAACTTTCTCGTGACCTCGGCCCTGGCTATCATCATTCAGTTGTGACGCCTTTCGGTAATATTCAATTTCTAAGTAGATACGTACAAACGATGAGAGTGAGACAGTGTTACTTACCAGGTCGTCGTCGACGCACTGTGTGTATGTAACAGAGGACAGCGGTGAGATGGAGTCCGTGGCGACCTGCACGGAGAAGGGGAACACGCACGTGCCTGACGACTGGCTGGACGCGCCGTACGTGCGGATGTTCTTGGACGGCACTGCCTGGCACGTGCCTGAGGAATGTGAGCATAGATACAAGTTGTAAGTAACACACATAGCGAATACTCTCGGCAGGTCCCGTATCAGCCATGTATGACCAAAGAGGACGTACATTTCAATGAACAAAACGGAGCAACACACACCTAAGAGCGTGTACGCAGACATACACACACGTACATAATCACTCAAAAATGTACGTGCACGTGTATGCATACAAGTATGGGCCAACACGTATGCACACATTCGGAAAGCAACCCGAATTACACGGCAATGGAACAATTAAGTATGAAATGTAATGAAATGAAATAAAATGAAATGAAATAAAATGAACTGAACAGCGCGTACACCCGTACTGCGGACCTGACACAGCCTCTGACCCACTAACCTAGTAACATTGATTGTTCTTCTTCTTCTTGTTCCTGCTCTTCTCTAATGAGCCACTCACCAGCAGAACAGGCAGGAGAGTGGTCGTCCTTGTGGTCCTCATAGTAACTGCAGTAGTCAAAGGTGTCGCACTGGTCCCCATAGTAACCAGGCGGACAGACGCACTGGCCGGTCAGCGGGTTACAGGTCGCGCCGTTCTCACACCCACACACAAAGGCTGCAACAACAACAATACGATTAATTAAAACTTAAAAACTAAACACTAAAACAACAACAATTGCACACCCACACACAAATGCTGCAACAACAACAATACGAGTAATTAAAACTAAAACAACAAAAAATACGATCAATTAAAACAGAAGTGGATTAAACTAAATGTAGTTATCATTCGCTTGTGTTAAAACTAAAACAACAACAATACGATAAATTAAAACCAATACAACAACAACTTCAAAGAAACCAAGTCAAGCGTCTAAATTTGTCACTTTTATTATTCCACTGCAGGGCTGGATCTAGGAGGGGATTCCGGAAGCCCCACCCCCACCCCCCCACCCATTACCCAGCAAATGTACCTCTTTTCTCAAGGAGAGGCCCAAAATACCCCTTTCCAATGCTAAATTTCAACAGCATCTGGAAGACAATGACCACCTCCCCTCCCCAAACACCCGCCTGGCCAGCCCCTGTACCCCTGCCTCATTTTGGAAGTCCTTGAACACAATCCGAACAATAATAAAGCTGATAGCAGAAGTACATGTATTTCAATTTTACAAACAAATGAAAAAGAGGCGACCAGGGGAGTGACTCGAACTCACCTTGACAGCGTGCATACACCGTGCAAGTGGTACATCCGGGTACGCTGCAAGAGTTGGTCTGGGACGCCATGACACCGGCGCCGTTGCCTTGGTGATGGTTGGCCGAGTCCCAGTAGCTGCAGCCGACCATCTGGGTGCCGTTGGGACAGCGCGCTGACCCCTTGCCCTCAGCGTCCGTGAACTGCACGTGACCTGGGTCCTCGTGGATACACGTCACACGGGACTGCAAGGCAATAGAAATATCTAGAACTCCCTAAAACATGCTGGGGTGGTTTAGTGGTAAAGCGGACAAGCAGGAATGATGCAGTTCTATCTCCTGCCTTTTTCGTTGGCAAATTGTGTGGCTGTGTTTTTTTGCGTGAGATTTCGTTCTTTCTGGAATAGTGGGGGGGGGGGGGGGGGGGAATACTGTGAAGCTTGCGCTATTAATCCGTAAAATTTAACCAATGATACCATTTGTAGCGGAACATTTTACTTGGCTGTCTGGTAGAAATACAAAATAAGACAAACACCAATACATGTAAGTAGGCAATTATATTCCACACTCTTCTTCACCTAAAGAAAAAATGATAAACTCCCCTAATGACAATGACCTAATTACCTGATAATAAACTCTACCATGCCATAGTGTGTTAGCGTGTGTGTGTGTGCTTGCCAGGAGTGTGTTAGCGTGTGTGTGTGTGTGCATGCCAGGAGTCAGTGTGCAGGATACTGGCTAATCACCTTGCCGGTGGAAGAGAGACACCTGTCCCCGTTGAAGCGAGCCCCGGTACAGGTGTTGGTGGCACAGCCGCATTGGATGGGCAGCAGTCCCATGGGACAGTCCACTGTGTTGCTCACCACTGCTCACACAAAGGCACAGAGGCCATACCAGTTCAGTGTTCTCGAAATGAAGTCAGAGTGCATGTATTCTAAAGCCAGAAGCACTTACTGCATTTCTGTCATCTAGTGCGGCAAAATGTCATGGTCAAGCAGTTTTGCGAACAATGTAGATACAGATTGCTATGTAAGTAATGCAACGACGCATTCACGTTTTACTGTTAACCAGGAAGGCGAGAAGTTGGAATCAGTACGATGCGATGTCGACCTCAAGCTGGTCCATGTCAACGTGGACCATAAAGCTGAAGACCTTGCAGAGGACACCAACTAATTTGTATACGTTTGTGTGTACATACAATTTTTTTTTCACACATGACCCCGCTGTATAACATGTCACCCAATATTTTCTTGAATAATACATTTAAAACAAAACTGTTTTAACCAATAGTTTTTCCTAATGTCATACTTCACTGACCTGGGTGCTGATCGGCGTCACAAGATGTTCCGTTGCACTTAGGGACACACTTGAATGATTCCGCTGATAACGCTACGCACATCTCGTTGTGCTGGCAAACTCCACTGCACACAAACACAAACTCAAATAGAAAGTACATTTTAGTAGGAACGTTAAATTACCTGAAAGAAACAACAGTACATATACTTGTGGAACTCTCACTTACTTAATTGACATGCAATGCTCACTGATCTTGCTGTGAACAAGTCCTGCATCATAAATTAAAAAAAATAATGTTTCGTCAGTGACGCAGGTTACGACATTACAATACGTAATACAATAGAACCCGGCTGGTAATTCTCGTACACCTCGGCCATGGTCGACAAGGAAGGTTCCTCTGTATTTCTTATCACATGAAAAAAAGGATTGTTGCGCAAGAAGAGACTGACTGTAAGCAGGGGTTGCTGGGCGCCAGGGCCAGCTGCATGGCGGGTTGAGGGGACGATCCCACCACGGGGTAACACTTGGCCGGGAACCCTCCGCACCGTCCTCTCACTGTCTGGCCCTTGTCTGCACACATATATACACACGTGCGACACATGCACGCATACACACAAAAGCACGCACGCAAATATTCATGAATACACACACGTGCACACACGCATACGCAAACACACACACACATGCACATACACGCAAAAATACACGCACGCACGCACGCATGCACACACACACACACACACACACACACACACACACAAACACACACGTGTAAAATACTCTTTGAACGTTGCTCCTTCGCAAGCGTTTTGCCGCTTCGTTAAAAAAACAAACACTTCCTGTTCGTTTAAAAATAAAATAACACAGGTCTTCTGAGGCTTGTCGCGAGATGAGAGCATCGTTCCACTTGGACTCATACCACAAGTCAGCAGCCCTTGTTGGTGCAATCATTGTCAATAGGTGTCCATTTACAAACAAATCTCAGTCTACCTGAAAGCAGCCACGCTGTACTTGTTTTTAATGTATCAAAGTGGATGCATGCTTTCACCTCGGCTTAACGCCCTGATATACCTGTCGCGAGTCACTACTTGTATATGGTCTACACTATCTATAGAGCTACGCTAACCATACCAAAATCAACCCTGGAATTAGTCACAACCTACTTGTATAATTATGGTCTACACTATCTATAGAGCTACACTAACCATACCAAAATCAACCCTGGAATTAGTCACAACCTACTTGTATATGGTCTACACTATCTATAGAGCTACACTAACCATACCAAAATTAACCCTGGAATTAGTCACAACCTACTTGTATAATTATGGTCTACACTATCTATAGAGCTACACTAACCATACCAAAATCAACCCTGGAATTAGTCACAACCTACTTGTATATGGTCTACACTATCTATAGAGCTACACTAACCATACCAAAATCAACCCTGGAATTAGTCACAACCTACTTGTATAATTATGGTCTACACTATCTATAGAGCTACACTAACCATACCAAAATCAACCCTGGAATTAGTCACAACCTACTTGTATATGGTCTACACTATCTATAGAGCTACATTAACCATACCAAAATCAACCCTGGAATTAGTCACAACCTACTTGTATATGGTCTACACTATCTATAGAGCTACACTAACCATACCAAAATCAACCCTGGAATTAGTCACAACCTACTTGTATAATTATGGTCTACACTATCTATAGAGCTACACTAACCATACCAAAATCGACCCTGGAATTAGTCACAACCTACTTGTATATGGTCTACACTATCTATAGAGCTACACTAACCATACCAAAATCAACCCTGGAATTAGTCACAACCTACTCGTTTAATTATGGTCTACACTATCTATAGAGCTACACTAACCATACCAAAATCAACCCTGGAATTAGTCACAACCTACTTGTATAATTATGGTCTACACTATCTATAGAGCTACACTAACCATACCAAAATCAACCCTGGAATTAGTCACAACCTACTTGTATATGGTCTATACTATCTATAGAGCTACACTAACCATACCAAAATCAACCCTGGAATTAGTCACAACCTACTTGTATAATTATGGTCTACACTATCTATAGAGCTACACTAACCATACCAAAATCAACCCTGGAATTAGTCACAACCTACTTGTATATGGTCTACACTATCTATAGAGCTACACTAACCATACCAAAATCAACCCTGGAATTAGTCACAACCTTCTTGTTTAATTATGGTCTACACTATCTATAGAGCTACACTAACCATACCAAAATCAACCCTGGAATTAGTCACAACATACTTGTATAATTATGGTCTATACTATCTATAGAGCTACACTAACCATACCAAAATCAACCCTCGAATTAGTCACAACCTACTTGTATAATTATGGTCTACACTATCTATAGAGCTACACTAACCATACCAAAATCAACCCTGGAATTAGTCACAACCTACTTGTTTAATTATGGTCTACACTATCTATAGAGCTACACTAACCATACCAAAATCAACCCTGGAATTAGTCACAACCTACTCGTTTAATTATGGTCTACACTATCTATAGAGCTACACTAACCATACCAAAATCAACCCTGGAATTAGTCACAACCTACTTGTATAATTATGGTCTACACTATCTATAGAGCTACACTAACCATACCAAAATCAACCCTGGAATTAGTCACAACCTACTTGTATATGGTCTACACTATCTATAGAGCTACACTAACCATACCAAAATCAACCCTGGAATTAGTCACAACCTACTTGTATAATTATGGTCTACACTATCTATAGAGCTACACTAACCATACCAAAATCAACCCTGGAATTAGTCACAACCTACTTGTATATGGTCTACACTATCTATAGAGCTACACAAACCATACCAAAATCAACCCTGGAATTAGTCACAACCTACTTGTTTAATTATGGTCTACACTATCTATAGAGCTACACTAACCATACCAAAATCAACCCTGGAATTAGTCACAACCTACTTGTTTAATTATGGTCTACACTATCTATAGAGCTACACTAACCATACCAAAATCAACCCTGGAATTAGTCACAACATACTTGTATAATTATGGTCTATACTATCTATAGAGCTACACTAACCATACCAAAATCAACCCTGGAATTAGTCACAACCTACTTGTATAATTATGGTCTACACTATCTATAGAGCTACACTAACCATACCAAAATCAACCCTGGAATTAGTCACAACCTACTTGTTTAATTATGGTCTACACTATCTATAGAGCTACACTAACCATACCAAAATCAACCCTGGAATTAGTCACAACTTACTCGTTTAATTATGGTCTACACTATCTATAGAGCTACACTAACCATACCAAAATCAACCCTGGAATTAGTCACAACCTACTTGTATAATTATGGTCTACACTATCTATAGAGCTACACTAACCATACCAAAATCAACCCTGGAATTAGTCACAACCTACTTGTATATGGTCTACACTATCTATAGAGCTACACTAACCATACCAAAATCAACCCTGGAATTAGTCACAACCTACTTGTTTAATTATGGTCTACACTATCTATAGAGCTACACTAACCATACCAAAATCAACCCTGGAATTAGTCACAACCTACTTGTATAATTATGGTCTACACTATCTATAGAGCTACATTAACCATACCAAAATCAACCCTGGAATTAGTCACAACCTACTTGTATAATTATGGTCTACACTATCTATAGAGCTACACTAACCATACCAAAATCAACCCTGGAGTTAGTCACAACCCGAGTTATGAAAGCAACACCTTAGGATGTTACACACACTAAGTACACCTGTGGTGAAGTGGCTCACCTGTGAAAAAACCACCAAATACAGATAGGATGCTAACATTCAGAATCAAAAGAATGGTAGATTAAATGGAACGTTTAAAGGTACTGAACTTGTCAAATCCAGGTGCACGGAGCCCCTGGGGCTTTTAGTCATACCTCAGGCAGCTATCCGTTAGAAGAACTACCAAGTTTCATTGACTTGCACCCAAAGAGTCAAGAACTGCGATTTTTTTTACGAATTAATTTCGTACTCGGACCCGGCTGGTCTTGACCTATTTTTGGATCTAAATTTAGATCAGGTAGATCACCATATCATGCACAAAAAAAGACACGTCACTAAGCAAACTATGTCAGACGTCATCATGAGTTTGTGTAAAACAAAATGGAGGCCGGTGTAACACGAAATTTTTACTCCACGAAAAATTTACTCCGGAGTAAATATTTCGTACGAAATTCTTACTCCGAGTACACTTTTCGTACGAGAAAAGAACTCCCCAAGGCACGAAAAAATTACTCCCTCCACGAAATTTTTACTCCCCATTTTTTTACTTCCAGTAAAAATCTTGTACGCAAAAATGGGGTGCGGGCGAAGGGATAATGCCAATAAGTGATCTCGCGCACACGAATGTCGCGCTACCCTCCCTCCACCCCTTCCACCACCAAGACTAACAGGGGACAAGGGAGTAAAAATTTCGTACAACTGGCATGGGAAGTTAAATTGCTGGTGTTGGGGTGAAGTAATTTATTCGTTATTTATTCGTCAGGGGAGTAACATTTTTGTACGAAATGTTTACTCGGAACTCACCTGTCTTGGGGAGTAATTTTCTCGTGCAATGGGGGAGTGCTTTTTTCGTAAAGGGAGTAACTTTTTCGTACGAAATGTTTACTCCGGAGTAAAAATCTCGTGGGAGTAATTTTCTCGTGTTACACCGGAATCACTCAGTTGAATCGAACTCCGACCAAACACCAACGTAATAACTAGGTTAATTTATGCACTCGCGTGAACAAGAAACTGTCGAGCTTCACAGATGTCGTCGTTGTGTAGTTTTGGGTTTGTTTTACTACCATTGGAGGATTTTTGAACTGTAAATGCACTCAGCTGCAACAAAAACGCAAAACGAAGGCTGTGAGCTGCACTGTGCCTTAATTTGTGACAGAACAGAACGTTTTATTTATGAGGTACTTATTTACCTCGCAAACTTTTTGCGAGAGGTTCTTGCAAGATTCTGAGATAATTTCATCACATCACATAAGTGCTTGTCTGTCTGTTTACTTAAAACACCACTAAACGTACCGTAAACGTAACGGTTTGTCACAAATTAAAGGCACAGTAAGCTTCCCGTAAACCATCACAGATACGGTCAGGGTTTTACACACAGTACAAACACCCTTTCATTTAAACACTCACCGATTGAGAACATCCTAGGTGCCCTCCGTAAAGAGCGAACAATTTTCAAAGAATTTTTTTTTGCGTGGTTTATCTTACCCCTGAGCCATCGTGAACCCGTGTGATCCAGTTTCCCCTTTTCACAATGTAGTCGTCAGTTAGTCATTTGAATGCGACTCGATGTGAGCTTAACTACAATAGCACGTTTTTATGCACGAAACAAACGGCTGTGGTTCACAAGAACTCTAGCGATGGCTTTTGACTGTTGAGAGGAACGGCGATATGCATAAACCGTCGTCTGCAACGACCCTTGCGTGACCCTGCTTCCGGGCTTTTCTTTTTTCAAACTTTCACAACTTCGAATTGTACTGATCTTGTCTTGATGAAAAAAGAATTCTTTTATGATTAAAGAATGTTTGTGTAACAAGCTGTCAATTTATTATTTAGATTTTAAAAGTTAGGTCTAGCGCAAAAACGCACCACGGTCCAAAAACATTCTGATAATCATCGATCCACGGCTATGGCCAGTTTACATCGATAGAATGAGACCCGAAGGGAAGTAACTCATTTTTGACCTGAGTTCAGGATGGGTCCAAAAAGTGTTCGAGACAATCTGCAAAATTAATTCTTTAAAAATTGCTCGCTCTTTACGTAGGGCACCTAGGATGTTCCCGTTTGGTGAGCGTTCAAATGGAAGGGTGTTTGTACTGTGTGTAAAAGCCTGACAGTATCTGTGATGGTTTACGGGAGGCTTACTGTCCGGGCGTGATTTCCGGTATTGAATATTCATAAGAGCACCAAAACGAGGCGCCATTGTTGTAGAGGACCAAGTCCACGAAAATAAATTCTTTGAAAATTTCTCACGCTCGACAGAAAGCAGCCAGGATGTTCCCGTTCGGTGAGCGTTCAAATGGAAGTATGCTTGTACTGTATGTAGACGCTCGGGGAGCTCTGTGATTGTTTACGGGAGGCTTACTGTGCCTTTAAACGTTCCAATAACCTACAATTCTTGTTTATTGTTGATTCATTAACTCACCTGTGGCATAGACGGAGATTCTCCAGGAGCCTCCACAGGTCAGCGTCCTGTCTCCACTACACGCCGTGTTGCACGAAGACTCGGTCGCCCGCCGGTGTTTGGTGTACGAGTCCCCGCAAAAACACTTGTTCTTGTTCTGCAAAGTCACATTGTAAACACATATTAGTGTACTGCAACATTCCAATATGAACACACGTTGTGGTTGGATCCTAGATAAGTCCGTTGCAATGTACATAGTACAAAGTGACGTAAGTATAATTTTCCCTGTTTTGCAAGAGGTCGGAACCTGATATTTTGCTGCGACCGTCTGTGCCTCACCTGCAAAGTATACACGCAATCTCAGCTTGATCGACCCATAAAACTTCAGAGATCGAAGTGCGGCCAAACAAACAAACAGACATGTAAAGGGGCGGACGAGGGGGGGGGGGGGGGGGGCACAGGGGGCACGTGCCAAAAAAAAAGAAAAAAAAAGAAGAAGAATAAAAAAAAGATTTTTCTATGCTGATTCTATGACCATTTCTAAGTTCAAATGGCACCAGATGGCACCATTTTGCTTATTTGGGCAAAAATTTTTTCCGGGGGGGCATGCCCCCGGACCCCCCTAGCAAATTCGGGCGCTTCGCGCCCATCACATTCACTTTCGATTCAAAGTGCCCCCCCCCCTTACAAAGCAACTGATCCGCCCCTGATGTAGACAGACATGCAGACTCAGACAAACCAAACAGGCAAACCAACAGACAAAACAAAACAAACAAAACGACAGAAACATGGAAAATGTCTGCTGAAATGGGTATCATAGTACACCCTTGTTGAGTAGTATTTGTCATAACTGCTTGTCTATTTTACTGAACATGTCTTTATCCGTCTTATGCATTATACAAGCACAACAAAACAAAAACCAAACAGACAGGGTAAAACCTACACAGCCTTATTAAAAAGGAGTTGTAAAAGTGAGTGAGACAGACCTCAACACCGGAGTAGGAGAAGCCGGCCTTAGCACACGCCGTGCTGCACGTGTCCGGGGTGAGTGCAGCCCGCTCAGCCCCGCTCTTCAGTACGGATGTGGGCAGCAGTCTGTCGCCCGCATCCTCAAAGCACCCGATGTAAGCTGGCAACACAGGTCTCAGCGCATCACCAATTTATGTACCTATAACTGGTCTAGAGGTCCACTGCACACACACCTGATTCGCAAACATACAACTCCTCCCTCTCTGTCTTTGTCTCTCTGTCTCAGTCAGTCAGTCAGTCAGTCTGTCTGTCTGTCTGTCTGTCTGTCTGTCTGTCTGCCTGTCATTTTATTTCATCTCACCGTACCTCACCTTATCTCCTTGCATATCCCCTTACTATATATCATCTCATCTAACCTCATCTCATCTCATCTAAGACTGACCATTTTTATGTATCTGTGGTTGTCCATTAGTGGAGCCGTCAGCGTAGTGTCCATCCCAGCGCCAGGAGACAGTGGGGGACAGGGTGAAGGGGGTACCACGCAGGTCCACCGAGAACTGACCCATGGGCCCGCAGTCCGCTGTCCTTGCGTACAGGTCCCCCGCCGTTCCGTAACTGTTACAACAACCACATGCACGTTTTATTTGACTTTATTCAATTTGATTTGATGCATTTTAGTTTGATATAACTTAATTTAAACTAACTTGAGGCTCATTAAAGTTGTCATTAACATCAATTCTTTAATAACAGATATCTAATGTTTTTCTCATCTTCTTCTAAAACCAAAAATATATAAACATGTCATGTTCACTCTGAAAATGTGCTCAGAATTAAAGAAAATTGGTGTATGCAAATTAGATCCTGCGCTCGCATGCTTCGCCGAGACGAGTGCAATCCGTCACGGCGATCAGTATGGGCTAGCCAAACCTTACTGTAAACTTGTTTTGGTGATAACTGGTTTTCAGTGTCGATATGTTCGTTCCAGGCCAACAGATAGACTACATGTGATGGTGTCGCTTCACGCCCCGTAAACAGCTCCAAGTGCAAACTCTATACAATTACATTACTAAAAGCACACACACACACACACACACACACACACACACTGACACACACACACACACACACACACACACACACACACACACACACTCACACACACACACACACACACTCACACACACACACACACACACACACACACACACACACACACACACACACACACACACACATACCATGTTAATAAATAGGAAACAAATCCGCCCACCTGACAGGAACTCCCAAGCTGACCACGGCGAAGGTCGGGTCGTGGAGATCAACGGTCAGCTTGGAGGGGTCAAGACGTACCCGGTAAAACTCGGTATGCCCACCATTCACGTAGAACGTTTCCGGGTATTTGGCTTGACACTGGTCGCTTGTGCCTGGGGGATACAAATAATAATAATAATGAGGATATTAATATGGTGCAAATCCTAAAACAGTTCTAAGCGCCTCACAAAAACATACATAACAAGAAATTCCTCCGATAGGAAAAACACCCCCTATAAAGGGAAATAACCTTCTCAGTTGGTGGCAGTGAGAATGGTTATTTCCCTTTGACCAACGGGGGTGTGCCTCTATAAGTCGTTGTATAATTTTAATCCACCAATAACTCCCTAACCGTGTGTTTGACTGGTCCCAATTTTTGTAAGGACCGTCTCAGGAATGTATAGAACCTGTTCACCAAGTTTGGTGACGATTGGTCCGTTCATTCTTGAGATCTATATGCGAACACCAACACACACCCAAATAATATGTCAGTCTTAATCTTAATCCACCAATAACTCCCTAACCGTGTGTTTGACTGGTCCCAATTTTTGTAAGGACCGTCTCAGGAATGTATAGAACCTGTTCACCAAGTTTGGTGACGATCGGTCCGTTCATTCTTGAGATCTATATGCGAACACAAACAAACACACAAACAAACACATCGAGTGAAACCTATACACACCCCTATACCGGGGGTGTAAATACATTCTTCTGTACACAATTCCAAATCAAATGATAATAGGCCTACACATCGAAATATACTTATACATTTTATAAAGTTTTAATTCACATAATTCCAGGTCAAATAATTATACGCATGTCATCAATAGCTTTCTACTGCCATAATAAACAAGTCGCGTTAGGCGAAATTACTACATTTAGTCAAGCTGTGGAACTCACAGAATGAAACTGAACGCACTGCATTTTTCACAATGACTGTAGTCCGCCGCTAGTGCAAAAGGCAGTGAAAGTGACGAGCCTGTTTAGCGCGGTAGCCTATGCGATCGTAACTGTGTCTGCCTGTGCGTGCAGAGATACTGTAGCATCTCTGGTGCGTGCTGTGTATGTCTGTGGTAGAAACTTTAACATTTGACTAAACACCGAAATACTCATTTTACCTGGTTATTATCCCAGCAACAGCTTCAAAGGATTGAAGCAATGATCAACATTTCGTCGGCACGTATGTAGTTAAAGTGTGTATCCAAAGAAAATGGGTGGTGGGGTTTTTTGGGGGTAAAAACAGGTGACTGGTTTGTGTCGTGTGTGGTATGTAGACCAGGTCAGGGGTCAAGGTTAGGTCAGATCGCGTGAAGGATTGTGGTATAGACACAGTTCAACTCACCGAGCTGCAGTTCGCCGATTCGGAGAAGACGATTTCCACGTTGTTCGGTTTCGTAGCTCCAGAAAAATAGATAAAAGAAGATACCAAAGGAGATTTCCTACAGTTTGATCTGCACAGCGTGTTTCCTATGGAAAGCCGTTTGGCTCATAACCGGGCCATTACACGTGTAAAAAATGATTAGTACACGTGTAATAAATAATTAATACACGTGTAATTAATGATTAATACACGTGTAATAAAAATGTCATACAGGTGTACGAAATGATTAAATACACGCGTAATAAACATTTCTTACACGTGTTCTTAATCATTTCTTACACGTGTATGAAATATTTATTACACGTGTATTTAATCATTATGCTATTCCATAGCATAAGAAAAAAGATAAATTACACGTGCAATAAGAAATAAATACACGTGTATTAATCATTTATTACACGTGTATTTATGATTTATTACACGTGTAATGGTTATGAGCCAAACGGCTTTCCATAGTTTCCAGTGTCTGCGCGAGGAAGCGCTGTCGAAAGCCACTAGCGCAGTGTCGATCTCGGTAGGCGTGTCCCCGTAAGTAGGCTACAGAGATCGGATCTAGATCTAGTGAGGGCCCCAAAGGGTTTAAAATCGTGATCGTGATTGGCCTTTCTGTGACCGTGATTGCCGAAATTTCCATTTCTGTGATCGTGATGGGACTTTGCCCGTGATCCGTGATGACAAAAAAATCAAGTCTCGTGATCGTGATCGTCATTTGTGTTCGTGATCGTGATGGGCATTATTGCAAAGCATTTTATTTTCAACGTACATTTTTCACAGCTGTATCACTCTATGATCCTCTATTCGTCAAGGTGTTTGTGATCGTGAAAACAAAAATCAAGGTAACTGTGATCGTGAAAGCTAAAATGTTCCTTCCCGTGATCGTGATGATACCCCCCCCCCCCCTTTGGGGGCCCTCTCTAGTGTCTCCCACTTTTGCACCGTGTCCCCTATGCTTACCGTGTGTGTGTGTATGTGTGACCGGGTGAATGAGTTTGTGTTACAACTTACTGTTCAGGGGCGGATCAGTTCATTTTATGGGGGGGGGGGGAGGTTCCAAAAGTATATTGTGAAGATATGGGTGTGAAGGCGCGAAGCGCCGAGCCGACGGCGCGAAGCGCCTAGCTTGCTGGGGTGTCCGGGGGCATGCCCCCCCGGAAAATTTTGAAAAAAAGATGCAAAATGGTGCAATCTGATGCATTCTGAGGATGATCATTACCAGTTTCAGGCAGAAGATTTTGTCACTGATTAATACCCCAAAAATTGAAACTCAACCCCCAAAAAACCCCACAAATATTTTTATTTTCGTTCGCCCCTGCTGTTTGTCGATTTCTTACCGGAGCCTAAATGTAAAAACTAGCAAGGTATGTTATCGGAATAGTTAATTGTGAAAAAACAAAACGTTACGTTCACTGATCTTCGACCCGGCGGTCTTAAGTGGACAGACAGACGAACACTGTTAATACAGAAAAAAACCTTATCTGACATTTTGTCCAGAAGCTCGTTCCGATACAAGCGAGACTGAGACAATGATTAATGATGCAATTCATTAAGACGTACAATTAATTAAACGTTCCTGTAACATACCTTGCTTGTTTTGTTATTCTGAATTTTGGAACGTTGGCAGTCTATTTGTTGTTGGATTATTTCTCTTGCCATATTTATCTTTGAACTTTCAGGAGGTTATGAGCAGAACATTCGAGAAAACATGTCTTGACAGCGAGGGCGTCTTACATCAAGGGGTCTTAAAGACTTCGGACACCGATTGACCCAAAAACAATAGATTTCGCTAATATTTTGCCTGTGACATTTTCAGATTTTGTTGAAACAAGTAATAGAGAAATCAATTGGACAGACTTTATGATACAGAATTTTGAATGTGATGACATGCCAAACATGATATAAACGAGGGTTCGGTAATTGAATAGGGTATCTGACCAATCAGTTACAATCACAGAACCGTTTTTTGCAAGTGGTATTGATCCCTGGTGGGTTTTTTTTTGTGGTGATGATGTGTTTCTATTTGAATTATTGTACCTTGTGTTTCTGATATGTCTGGAAGCAGCTTAATTTCATGACGTTTTCGTGGGCTAAAATTTGATCAGTTTCTCAATTCGCATGAAGATATTTCCTTAAGCATCCAATGCAGAACAGAGTCCACACATTTACATATAAAAATATAAAAATAAAAATTGACCGTGAATTGTTTGCACAGAACTGCAAAACGTACCATTACCCCCATTCTGACAAATATGCATGTTTAGTGATAAGTAACGCTGTTTTAAAGTGTTAACGATCTGCCATGTCCGAAAATAGATGTAATTATCAACAAATGTAAGATTATGTTACTGGTGGACGAAAATGACAAAAATGACACACCAATAGCTTTTGTTTCGGACTTGCGAACACGGACAGATCAACGTGACATTCGAATGACCGAACGAACAAACAAACAAACATATGAAATACAAAGAGAATTCAAAACAATTTTTTTTTCATGACAGCTACTTCTCGCATAATGAAAGCATACCTTGTGTCATGTAAATTTCAGCGAAATTAGTGCTCCGTCCACTGACAAGGGTGAGATACTCGCGTGGTGTGCCACTTGCAAACCCTGCAATACAGATAACAAATTCACTCAAAGGCAGAGAATCGTAAATGAACGTGAATGTCGTTTGTTCATTTCAATGCACATCCTTCCAGACCCCTGAGTGGCCACACACTCACACACACACACACACACACACACACACACACACACACACACACGCACGCACGCACATACACACACACACACACACACACACACACACGCACGCACGCACATACACACACACACACACACACACGCACGCACATACACACACACACACACACACGCACGCACATACACACACACACACACACACACACACACACACACACACACACACACACACACACACCGGCACACACACTGTTTAATCTCGTCATTTAAACAAGTGGTCTAGAATTGTAATCACAGATCAACAAAACATTGGGATTCACCAGCTCCACAAGAACGTATATGAAACCAATCTTGGCAGCTGGACCTTCCTGCTAGGAAATTCAAAATGTTTTAATGAAATGTTGTTATCATTGTGCATTGTATCGATAATCGACAAACCAATTTTAATTGATAGTAGGCTAATTCATTGATACAAAATGCAGTGCAGGTCACAGCAGTGCTGGAGCAACGATTTGTCTTTTTGTCGCAGATTATGATATAAATTGTGAAAAGCTTCACACAACTATTTCACAGTTGATTACACATACCTTTAGTGTTGTCAGTCAAACAAAACTGCATGCGGTTTGTCAGATCGCATCTACCGCCAAAATTAACATTTTCCGTCAGTTCTGGGGCTGATCTCCCTTCTTCAGTTCTAAATACACAGCTGAAGAATGACCACTTTTTGCAAAAGAACTAACTTTTTACGACGGAGTTGTGGTCAGCTGGTATAGGTGGGTATACTGCTTGCACTACTGTGTTGAGGGCGCTAATCATATATGTATGTGCTACTTTTGCAAGACAGAGTCAACGACGATAACTGTCTCGCGCAGCTTTGGGCGGTTTGTTTGTTTGTTTGCTTAACGCCCAGTCCACCACGAAGGGTGATATCAGGGCGGTGCTGCTTTGACATTTTAACGTGCGCCACACACAAGACAGAAGTCGCAGTACAGGCTTCATGTCTCACCCAGTCACATTATTCTGACACCGGACCAACCAGTCCTAGCACTAACCCCATAATGCCAGACGCCAGGCGGAGCAGCCACTAGATTGCCAATTTTGAAGTCTTAGGTATGACCCGGCCGGGGTTCGAACCCACGACCTCCCACTCACTGGGCGGACGCCTTACCGCTAGGCCACCGTGTTGCGGTGCTTTGGGCGGTTTGTTCATTCTATCGAAAAAGCATTACGAAACAGATTTATAGACTTTTGTCTACCTTTACAAAATAGAGGTAGGCACATCGTTATTGTAAGTCTTCTGTTTTAAACAAGCCAGGCATGGCCGTTTGTTGTGACACAGCTATGGAGATACACTGTCTTCAGGGCGTAGTGATCGACACTGACCTTTGCAAAAACACAATTCAACAAAACGAACATTTCTTACCTTTACTTCTTCTTCTTTTTCTTCGTTCGTGGGCTGAAACTCCCACATTCACTCATATTTTTGCACGAGTGGGTTTTTACGTTTTTACCCCGCCATTAATGCAGCCATACGCCGCTTTCGTGGGACTTACCTTTACAATAGACGGAGACGGACACATTCTGAGGCAAGGTGAGGAGGTACTCCCCGTCGGACGGCGGACTGTGCCCCTGCTGTTTGCTGGCCTGCAGCACGTCATTGCAGGAGCGGAAGACGCCGTAGCTGGACCCCCTGATGCGCGTTGTGACTGTAGTGCTGACTGCAGCTCTCCCGGTCCCAAGCAGCAGCAGACAGCAACAGGAAGATAGCAGTGTTCTGTACATGTTGCTGTCTTTCACACTGTCGTGTAACACCACAATGTGTTGCTAGACTCCGTCCTTATGGCACCTGTTGTGTTGAAATATAGGCCTACTGTATATTCCGTCCTTATGACACCTGATGTGTTGAAATATAGGCCTACTGTATACTCCGTCCTTATGGCACCTGTTGTATTGAAATATAGGCCTACTGTATACTCCGTCCTTATGACACCTGTTGTGTTGAAATATAGGCCTACTGTATACTACCTCCTTATGGCACCTGTTGTGTTGAAGTATAGGCCTACTGTATACTACCTCCTTATGACACCTGTTGTGTTGGAATATAGGCCTACTGTATACTCCGTCCTTATGACACCTGATGTGTTGAAATATAGGCCTACTGTATACTCCGTCCTTATGGCACCTGTTGTGTTGAAATATAGGCCTACTGTATACTCCGTCCTTATGACACCTGTTGTGTTGAAATATAGGCCTACTGTATACTACCTCCTTATGGCACCTGTTGTGTTGAAATATAGGCCTACTGTATACTACCTCCTTATGACACCTGTTGTGTTGAAATATAGGCCTACTGTATACTACCTCCTTATGACACCTGTTGTGTTGAAATATAGGCCTACTGGATACTACCTCCTTATGACACCTGTTGTGTTGAAATATAGGCCTACTGGATACTACCTCCTTATGACACCTGTTGTGTTGAAATATAGGCCTACTGTATACTACCTCCTTATGACACCTGATGTGTTAAGATATACTTTAGTACACTCTTTGACTGCAATTTATGTTCCTTAAATGATCAAACGCAACTTTTGTAATGTCCATAAAAGGTAAAAGGTGGTGTAAAGCTTTGGAAAAAAACATAGGCCTACTGTATACTACGTTTTTATGACACCCGATGTGTTAAACTGTATTATATGCTACGTCCGTATGGCATCTCGTGTGTTAAAAAAAAGATATATACTGCGTTATAATGGCACATGTTGTGTTAAAACTCATATACTGACTGTATACTACGTCCTCATAGCACCTGCTGTGTTAAATTATACTGTATACTACACCCTTATGGCATCTGTTGTGATAATATACCACGTTCTTATGGCGGTTGTTGTGTTCATTATACCACGTTCTTATGGCGGCTGTTATGATAATACACCAATTTCTTATAGCATCTGTTTCGATAATATAGCCCGGCATCTGTTGTGACTATTATATACCACGTTTTTATGGCGACTGTTGTCTTTAGATATTACATTCATTTGGCACCTGATGTGTTCATTCACTGCGGGCCCTTCCTAGGGTGCACGTTGTTTTAGTGCACGTGCACTTTGTTTGTATGCCACCTGTTGTTGTAAGTACACCACGCTCCTAATATCATCAGATTCTTGTAACACTTGTCGTTCACATGTACCCCATTCTTGTGGTATACTTCATGTCTTTATGTCCTACGTTCTTTGTGAACACATGTCGGAAACCAACTCATATATTACATATGTAGCATCCCAGTCACTGTTCACAGATAAAAAAAATAAAAAAAGTAATTAAAAACTGACGAAGATGTCGCTCAAGTAAAATATCGTGCGAAGAGAAAACCGCAGAACACCACAGGACAGTGCGCATAAATCACACTCTGAATCTGACAATACACTTTAAAACACCACACCTCCCTCACTAGCTATAAGACGAAGCAAAATCGGAATACCAGAGACGGTCCACAGAAATCACAATTTGGGTCTGAACATGAACCTAAACCTGACACAGCTCCTCCCTAACTTGTTATTAGTACACGATGCTTTGGATCCCTACAAATCAGTGAGCATTATTTGAGTACACCTATATGAGCTGAACATGATTGCATGTATCAATCGGTGTCGTACCAGCAAGTGCTGCATAACGCCGATTGATAGCAAACTGTACGATGTGAAGAACTGTGAAGAACTGTGGTACAGTGGAACCTCTCCAGTTAAGACCTCTCTTTTTTTAAGACCACCTCCCTTCAGGACCCTCATTTCGATATGTTCTGTTAAAAATGTCTGTACGTTTTCCTTCATTTTAAAATTGCCTTATTTTCAAGGCCTGATTTTCTTGGAGTTTTGGAGGTCTTAAAAGTGAAGTTCCACTGTACTTTCGTGATTGTGTCTCGGTCAAACCACGAACCGTCAGATATACAGAAATTATTATCCTTGACTTCTGATAATAATTGTTATCAAAACTAGGACAAACAGGAAAACATATACATGAAGATAGTAATAGAATATTCTCGGCGGGTTTAATACGTGTAACTCATCGATGTTATGCATGCTTGTTCGTTTTTACATTTAGTCAAGTTTTGACTAAATGTTTTAACATAGAGGGGGAATCGAGACGAGGGTCGTGGTGTAAGTGTGTCTGTGTGTGTGTGTGTGTGGGTGTGTCTGTCTGTCTGTCTGTGTGTGCGTGTGTGTGTGTAGAGCGATTCAGACTAAACTACTGGACCGATCTTTATGAAATTTGACATGAGAGTTTCTGGGAATGATATCCCCGGACGTTTTTTTCATGTTTTCGATAAAGACCTTTGATGACGTCATATCCGGCTTTTTGTAAAAGTTGAGGCGGCACTGTCACACCCTCATTTTTCAATCAAATTGATTGAAATTTTGGCAAAGCAATCTTCGACAAAGGCTGGACTTTGGTATTGCATTTCAGCTTGGTGGCTTAAAAACTAATGAATGAGTTTGGTCATTAAAAATCAAAAACTTGTAATTAAAAAAAAAATTATTAAACGATCGAAAAACACTTTCATCTTATTCTCCGTCCTTTTCTGATTCCAAAAACATATACATATGTTGTATTTGGATTACAAACAAGCTCTAAAAATTAAAAATATGAAAATTATGATTAAAATTAATTTTCCGAAATCGATTTAAAAACAATTTCATCTTATTTCTTGTCGGTCCCTGATTCCAAAAACATAAAGATATGATATGTTTAGATTAAAAACAAACTCAGTAAGCTAAAAAGAATAGACATACAGAAAAGCGTGTTATCCTGCTCAGCGCGAGCACTACCGCACTATTCTGCATGGCTTGTCGATTTCACTGCTTTTCCCACGAGCGGTGGACTGACGAAACTACGAGTATGTGGTCTTGGTGAAAAAAGCAGTGCGTTCAGTTTCATTCTGTGAGTTCGGTAGCTTGACTAAATGTTGTTATTTCGCCTTACGCGACTTGTTTTGTTTGTAACCGTCTTTACTGTTGTAACTTGAATTATTATCCATCAACAAGGAAGCAAAGTTGTCATTATTTACTACCGTTGAGCATCGTTTTTTGAATAAGAATACGGGCGGGGATGTAGCTCAGTCGGTAGCGCGCTGGATTTGTATCCAGTTGGCCGCTGTCAGCGTGAGTTCGTCCCCACGTTCGGCGAGAGATTTATTTCTCAGAGTCAACTTTGTGTGCAGACTCTCCTCGGTGTCCGAACACCCCCGTGTGTACACGCAAGTACAAGACCAAGTGCGCACGAAAAAGATCCTGTAATCCATGTCAGAGTTCGGTGGGTTATAGAAACATGAAAATACCCAGCATGCTTCCTCCGAAAACGGCGTATTGCTGCCTAAATGGCGGGGTAAAAAACGGTCATACACGTAAAATTCCACTCGTGCAAAAAACACGAGTGTACGTGGGAGTTTCAGCCCACGAATGCAGAAGAAGAAGAATAAGAATACAATGAGGAAACTTGATACCTCGTTTAGGTTTATGTGTTCAAAATATTTTCTGCGTAGTATACACATATTTGTTTTTAGGTACGTATCCGCAAATTAAAATATGCTCTATCACACAACTCCACGCATTATCTAAGCACATTCCTACAGTTAAAATTATCTTGCGTTATCAGATGCGAAGCTCAATAAAACAAAGTCTTTGTGTTTGGATTCTAAAAGTTATTTGAGTCAAATATATTGCGTCTTTTTTTCTGTCCACGTAATTGAATTGTCTTTGTTATTGACGGGGATGCTGGTGTCAATGGGGGTGATGTCCATATTTTAATGCAAAACTAAGCATCAAGACGATTTCGAAGTAAAACGAGAACGACGCCGCAACGCTTAATATTATAGAAATCGGTACGGCGCTGACTAACCCTAACCCTAACCCTGTTCATAGAAATCGGAGTAAGTTAATCTTTTGTTGAACAAGAAGAGCAAACGCTCGATCGAGTCACTTTCGCAGTTCTGAATATTATATGAGGCATCAGATGGACAGGAAGAAATTGCTATTCACAACACAATGAGTCACGTTCACATAAAATTTGAGCCCGGTCACTTTTATAGTTTCCGAGAAAAGCCCAACGTTAAGTTGTGTGTTGCCGAACAGAAAAGGCTAGTTATCTCCCTTGTTTTTCTGATAACGTTCGTAAAAGGCTACAGATGTAAATACTTTGATGTAAAGAATAATCCTACAAAGTTTCAATCACATCCGATGAACTTTGTCAAAGATATAAAATGTCTAATTTTTCCTTTGACGCTGACCTGTGACCTTGAAAAAGGTCAAAGGTCAACGAAACCATCGTTAAAGTGTAGAGGTCATTGGAGGTCACGACTAAACAAAATATGAGCCCGATCGCTTTGATAGTTTCCGAGAAAAGTCCAACGTTAAGGTGGTGTCTACGGACGGCCGGCCGGACAGACTAACACTGACCGATTACATAGAGTCACTTTTTCTCAAGTGACTCAATAAAAACCAATGTTTACAACATGGCCCCGTAACGGCAGAGTGTTTCTCACTTGGCACACCCCTCAACACAACATGGCCCCGTAACGGCAGAGTGTTTCTCACTTGGCACACCCCTCAACACAACATGGCCCCGTAACGGCAGAGTGTTTCTCACTTGGCACACCCCTCAACACAACACGGCCCCGTAACGGCAGAGTGTTTCTCACTTGGCACACCCCTCAACACAACATGGCCCCGTAACGGCAGAGTGTTTCTCACTTGGCACACCCCTCAACACAACATGGCCCCGTAACGGCAGAGTGTTTCTCACTTGGCACACCCCTCAACACAACATGGCCCCGTAACGGCAGAGTGTTTCTCACTTGGCACACCCCTCAACACAACATGGCCCCGTAACGGCAGAGTGTTTCTCACTTGGCACACCCCTCAACACAACATGGCCCCGTAACGGCAGAGTGTTTCTCACTTGGCACACCCCTCAACACAACATGGCCCCGTAACGTCAGAGTGTTTCTCACTTGGCACACCCCTCAACACAACATGGCCCCGTAACGGCAGAGTGTTTCTCACTTGGCACACCCCTCAACACAACATGGCCCTGTAACGGCAGAGTGTTTCTCACTTGGCACACCCCTCAACACAACATGGCCCCGTAACGGCAGAGTGTTTCTCACTTGGCACACCCCTCAACACAACATGGCCCCGTAACGGCAGAGTGTTTCTCACTTGGCACACCCCTCAACACAACATGGCCCTGTAACGGCAGAGTGTTTCTCACTTGGCACACCCCTCAACACAACATGGCCCCGTAACGGCAGAGTGTTTCTCACTTGGCACACCCCTCAACACAACATGGCCCCGTAACGGCAGAGTGTTTCTCACTTGGCACACCCCTCAACACAACATGGCCCCGTAACGGCAGAGTGTTTCTCACTTGGCACACCCCTCAACACAACATGGCCCCGTAACGGCAGAGTGTTTCTCACTTGGCACACCCCTCAACACAACATGGCCCCGTAACGGCAGAGTGTTTCTCACTTGGCACACCCCTCAACACAACATGGCCCCGTAACGGCAGAGTGTTTCTCACTTGGCACACCCCTCAACACAACATGGCCCCGTAACGGCAGAGTGTTTCTCACTTGGCACACCCCTCAACACAACATGGCCCCGTAACGGCAGAGTGTTTCTCACTTGGCACACCCCTCAACACAACATGGCCCCGTAACGGCAGAGTGTTTCTCACTTGGCACACCCCTCAACACAACATGGCCCCGTAACGGCAGAGTGTTTCTCACTTGGCACACCCCTCAACACAACATGGCCCCGTAACGGCAGAGTGTTTCTCACTTGGCACACCCCTCAACACAACATGGCCCCGTAACGGCAGAGTGTTTCTCACTTGGCACACCCCTCAACACAACATGGCCCCGTAACGGCAGAGTGTTTCTCACTTGGCACACCCCTCAACACAACATGGCCCCGTAACGGCAGAGTGTTTCTCACTTGGCACACCCCTCAACACAACATGGCCCCGTAACGGCAGAGTGTTTCTCACTTGGCACACCCCTCAACACAACATGGCCCCGTAACGGCAGAGTGTTTCTCACTTGGCACACCCCTCAACACAACATGGCCCCGTAACGGCAGAGTGTTTCTCACTTGGCACACCCCTCAACACAACATGGCCCCGTAACGGCAGAGTGTTTCTCACTTGGCACACCCCTCAACACAACATGGCCCCGTAACGGCAGAGTGTTTCTCACTTGGCACACCCCTCAACACAACATGGCCCCGTAACGGCAGAGTGTTTCTCACTTGGCACACCCCTCAACACAACATGGCCCCGTAACGGCAGAGTGTTTCTCACTTGGCACACACCTCAACACAACATGGCCCCGTAACGGCAGAGTGTTTCTCACTTGGCACACCCCTCAACACAACAACAGAAATCCTCTGGGAACATCATAACCAAGACGAAACTCAAATAATGTGATAAAACTTTCGCATTTAAAAAAAAGAAAGGTGAAGAAAGCACGTTCTGTGGGTGACAGAAGGTGGATGATTATTGTACCAAATATAGTATGCAGGGAAAAAACACGTATGGCCCGCATACCAGGTACGATAGGTAACACCAGACGCTGTCCACAAAAGTTCGGAAAAAGGGTTATGATATCAAACATGACGGGCGCATTGTCCATTAGATGCTTACATCGACCTCTCAATCGGGAGGCCGTGGGTTCGAATCCCGGCCGCGCATAGTGGATTAAGGGTAGAGATTTTTCCAATCTCCCAGGTCAACTTATGTGCAGATCTGCTAGTGCCTTATCCCCCTTCGTGTGCACACGCAAGCACAAGACCAAGTGCGCACGGAAAAGATCCTGTAATCTATGTCAGAGTTCGGTGGGTTATAGAAACACAGAAATACCCAGCATGCTTCCCACCAGAAGCGGCGTAAGGCTGCCTGAATGGCGGGGTAAAAAAAGACCATACACTTGTGCATTAAACACGAGTGAACCGGTGGGAGTTTCAGCCCATGAACACAGAAGAAGAAGAAGAAGAAGATATGGAAAATATTAACTGTGGTGACATCACATTGTGTCGGTTTACCCAGCCTGTTTGCCGCAATGAAATCACTCTCAAAACAACAAAGGGTCTTCCTCCGAACAGCGTAAAGACGGGGAGGGGGGGACATGCCAAGCATTACTTAAAATCTGTTGGCTGACTACTTCCTACGCAAAGTGGGGCTTTTTAAATTTAATTTAATTTAATTTAATTTATTTATTTCTATGTTTTTCTGAATTAATTTCGCAGATGACACTGGTGTCAGTTGCAACATTAATTCAATCAAAAAATCCCTCTCTGCGCAGAAAGCATGTAGGTTGTTTGAGCTTCAACATACTGCATATGGCGAGTGGCCTGCATGAAGAGGGTATATTATAATCTCGCTACGCGCGGGTAGAAAACGTGTTCAGTGTGATAGCACAAAAGATAACACAGATATATGTAACAATAACTAACACTGATACATTCGCAATACATATCTGCCAGGACCAAGGCCGCACCGCAGATAACAGTGAGGTAGGACATAACGTGTCTAGAGCGATGTATATTTATCCCCGAGTACGCAGTAGGAGGGTCCAGCAGACTTTAATTGTGTGTGTGTGTGTGTGTGTGTGTGTGTCTGTCTGGACTTAACAGCTTATTGCTGGGAAACTACTGGGCGCAGTTCTTTCAAAAGTTGATACACTAACTTGATAATAGGTCCGATTGATCGTATTAAAACTTCATAATGTTACCTGGGACCTAAATGCCCCAAAAAACACAAAAGTTCTTGACGGTTGGACGAATTCAATCGGAGCGACAGCCAGCCATTGAGCTGATAGAACAGCCGAAAGCGTGCGTCATGAAAAGCATGCGTATCGCATGCGAGACAATTATTTTGCGAGCCAGCCAGCGGGTGGGGATTAATTTGGTCTCGGCAAAGAAACTACAGTGCAGGTTTGGTCTCGGTGAGACTGAAAGAGAGACAGAGAGTACGAATACGAATACGAATACTTTATTATCTCATACAGAGAAATTTCAGTGTGGTGCACATTAAAAGACAAAACAAATAATAAGACAACAGATAAAAATACCATACGAGCACGAGAGAGAGCGACAGGGACACTGTGTCAGTGATTCAAGGTGGTGGCTTGGTGGCCAAAGGGATCCGGGTTCGATTCCCGGCATGGGCGGTCTATTTTTTATTTTTTTTTTTAATTCTTGTTTACTATTGTTTATTATGAACGTTTTAATGTTTTATTTTACTCAAATAATTTTTTTAATTGTGTAAAATAAATAATTTTTGTTTTTTGGTTTTTTTTAAATCCATGTGCACAAGACAAAAACTTTCATACTGGGGGAGCGAGCCAGTCTAAAGAGTACTCGGGTCCAGCGCCAGCGTTTTTTATAGTTATTGTATCAGTTCAAACCCGAACGCAAAATCAATGCATAAGAACCTTGTCGATGCGAGATGCCTCACTGTGTGTGTGTGTGTGTGTGTGTGGTTGCTTTTCAAGTTTTGGTTTTATGTTTGTTTGTTTGTTTGTTTGCTTAACGCCCAGCCGACCACGAAGGGCCATATCAGGACGGTGCTGCTTTGACATTTAACGTGCGCCACACACAAGACAGAAGTCGCAGCACAGGCTTCATGTCTCACCCAGTCACATTATTCTGACACCGGACCAACCAGTCCTAGCACTAACCCCATAATGCCGGACGCCAGGCGGAGCAGCCACTAGATTGCCAATTTTAAAGTCTTTGGTATGACCCGGCCGGGGTTCGAACCCACGACCTCCCGATCACGGGGCGGACGCCTTACCACTAGGCCAACCGTGCCGGTTTGGTTTTATGTACCTGGTACTGGAGTTGTACATCGCTTGGAGCTAGACATGCACTAAAGTAGCCATGAAGAAGATGATGATGATAATGATGACGACGGCGATGATGATGATGACTGGCTTTATTGTAATGTGTACAGGAGTTAGGGTTTGCATGTGGGTTTCTTAGTTAATGTTGTTTTGTTTCGCTTTGTTTATGGCACACGAGACAGTTCTTTTTTCAGCAGTAACAGAACATGGACAGTGAGCCTCCTGCTAGTGTGTGTGCTCCAGAATGATGGTCGTGGTTCCTGACAATTTATTGACCGTTACAAAAATGCTGTGTTCAAAGCTGACACGTATTTTGCCGCCTACCAGACTTACAGCACCTGGGAAAATATTGTCTGGCTCTTTTCATACAAAAACCCGAGAGCAATAACACTGAATAACAGAAGCATAAGGGATTTTCTATTCAGACTTGTTTTTGATGCAGCAGAGAATAGCAGTGTCCACACACACACACACATGTAAAGAACAGCTTCACACACACTCACAACACAAGCACGTACACACAAAGACAGGAGTTTTAACAGCAGGCATGACATTTATTCTTTCCCAGCTCAAAGATTTGGACATGATTACAACTCTGACAGCAGCCACTCAGACAAGTCAGTGAAGTGAAAGACCTTTGGAACACAATCCGTGACTCACACACCTCACATGACATGACGCATAACCCACATGGCATAACAACCCATGTGGCATGACACACAGCTATGGCATAACACACAACCTACATGGCATGACGCACAACCTGCATGACATGACACACAACTTGTATGGCATGACACACAACTATGGCATAGCACACTTGTATGGCATGAAACACAGCTTGCATGGCATAACACACAACGTGTATGACCTGCCACACGGACAGCACTCTTCATCCTTGTCACCTGTCTCAAGCATTCATCTTTTTCTGGTGTAAAAAAGCACACACCTCCGATGTAGTGCTTCCAAGCAACCAAAGTCTCCGTTGTAATACTTAGAAGCACACGCACCAATTGCACTGCTTTAAATCAAAGCAAATAGCGCCTCAGCCGCAGTACTCAGACACAGGATGCTGAATTCTCAATTTAATCTTTTATACTGAAAGTACTCATTGTGAGCAAAGTTGACAATTATAGTCTAATTTTTAGTGCTGGTTTTGACCACACACAAAAATACACACAAAAACTTCAGCTGGGGCAACTTTATGGAAAATCACAAATTAACGTTAAAATAAACCCTCATGTACTTTTAAGCAAACGCCTCCGTTGTTGTACTTAGTGAACAATCTCTCAAAGCTAGGTATTTTCTTTCATACAAGTCGTGTCACTTCACAACACAGTCATACATATCATCTTCTGATCACATTTACCACATGTGCATTCATTAAAGATAAAATCAACAACAGCAACACTCAAAAGTAAAACCAACTCAGTGTGAAGTATGCATATATACAAGAAATTACAACGGATGTTACCACGTCCTGTTTAAAGGGCACACATTATAAATTAAGAATTCATTCTTCACTTTAATATAACACAATCAACAATCAACCTTTTTAAAAAATTTTTTTATAGAAACACAATCAACCTCTATTCTGTGAAATGTAACTGGGCAATAATGCACTTTTCTGTAAAGTGTAATTTGACATTTCAAAAACACAATTTCTGGTTTGTATAATCTGACTCAGCAATTTCAGTCTGTTCACAAAGATCATTAACCCTTTTACAAGAAAAGTAGACTCAAGAAACTGTCAAGGTAGCAATTTAAATAAAAGCTTGTTTAGATGAATAACAATCTTTGGTCTTTGGTGTGCATATGTGTAAACATTGAAATGTTTGGACACAAACAAACCTTCCAATACTACAATCCTTTCATTGTTACTATTTTGCTTTCAGAACTACAGGACAGAAAAAACAGTCCGAGTCACAGACTGCCAAAGGTAAAGGCTACAGTGTTTTACACAATCTGTGATGAAAACGAACACATTTACACACATAATACAAATCCCAGTCCATAACTCACAGGTGTTTTAAGGCAAACCACTTAAAACAAAGTCTGGATGAAGGCCACAAGATTGATAGTACTCACGGGACAACATTTCTTTTTCTCGGTGTACATAGTTATTTGCGGGCAAGCGTAAATACGCACAACACCACGAACAAGCACACACACACACATACAGCATAATCACAGAAAAATCATATTATAGGGATAAGACATCAAGCGCTGCTTTAAAATCAAGAAAATCACAGCAACACAAGCAAGCCTCTGGACGGTGAACAGCTTGCAACGGCGGTGAACAGCTTGTAACGGCCTAAAGTGCTGTTCACATGACAGACTTTGTACCAACTTTCCCCCAACTTTTAAGCGATTTTAGTCGGCGCCAAGGATGCTCTTTGTACATATGACGGTGTTCATGAAGGTTTACATAGGAAGGAAGGTATCTTTATCCAGTTGTCTTTTTCTGTATTCACAATTTCACACCAAACAAAGTGTAGTAAATTTGTAACAGTAACACTAACACTGACAAAAATACCTTTTAAGCAGAAGAGTTACAAACCGAATCTCTGTCACACTAAATGCATCTCGTTTTGGGTAAAACATTCACATGCAGTCTGTTCAATGAGAACATATGTGACAAGTTATGCATGAAAATGACATCATATCTCAAGAGTATGATAACATTATACGTTAATTGGATCTGTGATCAAAATATGGCTTTTGGTCAATCGAGATGGAAGTTTATTCCACGAGCCCGTAGGGCGAGTGGAATAAACTGCCATCGAGATTGACCAAAAGCCATGTTTGGATCACAGATCCAATTAACATATATATCTCGACATTCACTGGTCTTAGGGTTTTTGTTTTCAAAGAAGAAAGAAACTTGCTTGAACACGGACCACTTCTCCGAGCAAAATCAACAAACCTAATCACTCGCATTCCACCTCAAGGTCTCGGCCAACCAAGACTATGGCATACTCGTAGCAAAGCCGCCGAATGGTACCGTAAACCAAGAATAGTGACGTAAGAGAATAAAATGTTGTCTTTTGATTTGGAACGTGACGTGTTTCAGAACTTCTTCTGGACAACTCGGATGGTCTTCTGCATAGTGGTTGGCACGAGATTCTTTTTCTTCTTCGACAGTTCATCCTCCGATACTGTAGCAAAACGTTTCATCTATTTTTCACTTTCGAGTATGCGGACGACTGAACTTGACCGCTAAAAAGTAGTCCTTTCGGAATCATTACGCCGAGTCTGAACATTGTTTTTTGGCAGGATCTAGGTGAAAGCAAGGCTGTTCTTATCTCTGTGTACAGTTGAGAGAGAGAAATACATGTTGAGACATTGTCTCTTTCTCTGCTCCCCGATCACAAACTTCTTTTTTTAAAGGGATTATTGGACTGCTGTTATCTTCTTTCAAAAAATCAATTACCAAGACTTCATATACGGCAGAATAAAATGATAGAAGACATCTAAAATAACTACACAATTCATCAGTATCAGGGTGTTTCCCTTGACTTTTCAGATGACATCTATCTCGACTCACTGTCTATTGGTGTGCCAATCCGTCACTATCAGAAACACACATACAGGTCATGTCTAACGCCAGCTCTATTGATAATGCAGCTTTCCAGGGAAAAAAAAAGAAATAAACAACAACAGTGATATTTCTTACCACTATTCTTTACGATTATACCTGTAGGCTGTTCTGTTCTCATAGAATCATGAGTTAAATTCCACAGAAATATGTATCTTCCCCCTCAAAGAAATAAACAAAACAAAACACTCTTTAAAATGAAAAAGCCATTAAACAGAGGCCTTTTTCGTGTACAAGTTTCATTTGAAGTTTAGATTTTTTCTCTTCTTTCTTTCCCCCTAAAATCGACATTTTTGGTCAACTGTCACAGGACCACAATTTGTACTTGCACTCAATGAAAAAGAACCAATACGCACACACAATTATTCAAATAACAGACGGAGAGGTGTCATCATCAGCAACCGAGAACAAAGAAGCGCCTGTAGATCCCTTAAGTTTCATGCACACTCCCAACACTTCATCACAGTCTGGTTCTCATATGGGCGGACGCTGTATGCGCGGTACTAGCACAATCTGACCTCCAGGGTGCTGCATGGCTGCGTGGGTCGCAGAGAACTGCTGTAAATGCTGCATCTGCTGCATCTGCTGCATCGGCTGCATAAACTGCGGCTGCATTGCTGCTGCTTGGGGCGCACCCATTGCCATGTGAGCGGGTATCATCACCTGTTGTCCTGTAACAACCAGGCAGAGAACAACTTTCAGTTAGAACACTTCACAGTACAAAAATGTGTGCACTAATCATCTTGCCTTCTGCCATCTTTAAAAGATTCCACCCAACGTCTGAAGCTTAGAGTTTAGACGTTTTTCAAGAAGCTAGGACTGTATTCCTGTATTTTTTTCAAATTTTACCAGGGGCTGCCCCTTACCGACAGCAATGAAAGTTTAAAAGGCTTGGCATAAACAGGGATGGGATTGGGGTAGAAATTAAAAAGCTTCCTTGGACGTGCCCGTCTCCTGGGAAGCACACTGTAGCTGAATGATATCACATCATTTAGACATCAAAAATGGGTTATTTCGTGTGTATTAATTTGACAGAAAAGGCATATTCATGTGAATCTGCGTACAAACACCACCCCTGCATGTAGAAAACGAGAACACCTACCAGCAGCGTTGATTGCCAGAACATGCGGCTGCGCCTGAGCCGCTTGTGCCTGAGCCTGAGCTTGAGCCTGCGCTTGAGCCTGAGCCTGGGCTTGAGCCTGCATGACCATGGCGGCGTGCATACTGGGGTGGGCGGAAGCGTGCGTGACAGCGATCTGCAGGCCAGGGTGGTGGGGGTGAGCCATGTAGGTGACAGCACCGGTAGGCACAGCCCCCTGCTGAGCGGCCAGAAGTTGGTGGTGCCCGGCGGTGGCCATGGACTGGGGCAGGGCCATGATGGGGGCGCCCTGCATGTGGAGACCTGCCGCTTGGTGCTGGGCCAGGCCCGCCATGCTCACCTGTCGAAAACCATACTACACTCAACACGCGTCAGCGGTGGTTTGTGAGGGCATATAAATTGCTTCACCAGTATAACTAAACAAATATTGTCTGCCCAAAGCCATACTCAACACGTAAGTGGTGGTTTGCAAATGCATATGGGTCATTCTCAGAAATGGTGGTCCAAAGTGTTACATACAAAGTAAAAAATAAAGTGTCAAGAAATACAAAATAATTGTTTTTACTATGAAGTCTATTGTTTGCTATACGTAATAATGCAAAAATTAGACAAAAAGAGTAATTGGTTGCTGATTAAGAGACGTTTTAAAGTGTTGTATTTACGTGATGAATGTTGTAACATGGAAACCAAATTCCAACTTTAAACCACCTAAGCCTTCAAGTTTCAAGTTTCAAGTTTTATTTATTCCAATAAAACCCCGTGAGGGTACATGGAAAATTAAAAAACACAATAAAAACACATTTCATTCAACACCAAATAAAAGGAACTAAAACAAAAAGAAATCAGACTATGTACAGAAAAGCGAGTTGAGGGGTGAGGGAGAGCAAAAACAATACAACTTACAAGAAACAATTCAATCCTTTGTGCATTTTTTATCAGTTCTGCAGTATTTTTGTGTTCTACCCAACACATTCTAGTTATGAAAGGTAAGGACTTCAACTAATATTGGTAACAAGAAGAGCAAACGCTCGATCGAGTCACTTTCGCAGTTCTGAATATTATATGAGGCATCAGATGGACAGGAAGAAATTGCTATTCACAACACAATGAGTCACGTTCACATAAAATTTGAGCCCGGTCACTTTTATAGTTTCCGAGAAAAGCCCAACGTTAAGTTGTGTGTTGCCGAACAGAAAAGGCTAGTTATCTCCCTTGTTTTTCTGATAACGTTCGTAAAAGGCTACAGATGTAAATACTTTGATGTAAAGAATAATCCTACAAAGTTTCAATCACATCCGATGAACTTTGTCAAAGATATAAAATGTCTAATTTTTCCTTTGACGCTGACCTGTGACCTTGAAAAAGGTCAAAGGTCAACGAAACCATCGTTAAAGTGTAGAGGTCATTGGAGGTCACGACTAAACAAAATATGAGCCCGATCGCTTTGATAGTTTCCGAGAAAAGTCCAACGTTAAGGTGGTGTCTACGGACGGCCGGCCGGACGGCCGGCCGGCCGGCCGGACGGCCGGACAGACTAACACTGACCGATTACATAGAGTCACTTTTTCTCAAGTGACTCAAAAAAATGACATTTGGAACAAAACTAAGGTGAATGTCGCAACACAGAAACGAAATGCTTGAACCACTTTCGGTTCCTGTGCGACAGACATGAATCTGCACTGTTTGGCCTTTCCTGCCGGCAAAACCCGTCTGACCCAAAATAACTACACAAAACACAATTCGTCAGAGTTTGCTGTATTTGTTGAAAGTTCCTGTTGCGTTCAGATCACCCATTTTAAGTATTTGATGAATGTCGAACATCGACGATCAGAGGATACGAAAACTTCTTGGCTACTTTGTTCCGCTAAACTTCGCGCTTTGAGAGACTGTTTGCACTCGATATCCTTCCGACACTACATTGTCGCCATCCGCGGTGTGTAAGTTTGTGACAAAGCTTTGCAGGCTCGACAATTAAGTAAAAACCATCTTCAGTCGTAACGTAAGTCAGGAAACGACGCCATGAGTTTCAGCAAATGATATGATTCTGGTGTTTTCTGTGAATATTTGGCTGTGATTCAAAGGACTATTTTCTTGTTCGAACTTCCTGTGCGCCAAAGAGCTAAAAATAGCCGTGATGTGGCAAAGTCATGGAGCACATTGCTGTCCGATGTTCGCGCGTCGAGTCCGGATACGATGCGTTACGACATTCATAATTTTTTGTTCGAAGCCCGTAACTTCAAATTCAGCGCGAGTTTTTGCAAAGATGTGTTGCTACGTCCAAGACTGAACTCCTGACTGTCGATTGCAGTAATTTGTTGGTGTTTGCATGTTTGCATTTAGCCATGAGACTGAACATAATGTTGATCACGAAAGTCGTGTAACGCTTCGGCGATCCGGAAACGGCCGAACTTCGCAATTGAAAAGCACACAAAAACAACACCAACGTATAGAAACCATTTTCCCTGAGTACGCTAGTACAAGGGTCCAGCAGATTTTAATTGTGTGTCTGTGTGTGTGTCTCGACTTAACAGCTTATTGCTGGGAAACTACTGGGCGCAGTTCGTTCAAAAGTTGATACACTAACTTGATAATAGGTCCGATTGATCGTATTAAAACTTCATAATGTTACCTGGGACCTAAATGCGAAATAAACCACAAAAAAACGACTTGGCGGTGGGAGGAATTCGCGGTGCAACAGCCAGCCAGGCAGTCTGATAGAATGGTGCAAGGTCTCGGCAAACCAAGACTATGCCATACTCGTAGCAAAGCCGCCGAATGGTACCGTAAACCAAGAATAGTGACGTAAGAAAATAGAATGTCGTCTTTTGATTTGGAACGTGACGTGTTTTAGAATGGAGATGTGGTAGTGTGTGTGTGTGTGTGTGTGTGTGTGTGTGTGTGTGTGTGTGTGTGTGTGTGTGTGTGAGAGAGAGAGAGAGGGAGAGAGAGAAGGAGTGAGGGAGAGAGAGAGTGTGTGTGTGTGTGTGTGTGTGTGTGTGTGTGTGTGTGTGTGTGTGTGTGTGTGTGTGAATGTCTGAAGAGTACTCGGGTCCAGCGCGAGCGTTTTTTATTATTGACATACAACAATGCTTTAATGTCTCAGGAATAGATTCAGATGAAAAAAGTCATGGTAGAAATAATTTTAATTTACTTTTTCATGATTTCAAATGTGTCACCCCTACTCACTCTCACTGGACCACCATTTCTGAGAATGACCCATATATGGCTTCACCAACATAACTAGACAAATATAATATAACCCAAAGCCATACTACACTCAACACACGTCAGCGGTGGTTTGTGAGGGCATACATTCATTGCTTCACCAACATAACTAGATAAATATAGTCTGCTGAACATCTTGTCAAAATTCTAAACTCTTCCCCCTTTGATCCGTCACTACCATTAATACCTTTACACATTCAATTAAGCTACAGGCCTCAGTAACATAATTAAGACAAATTTAACTTCTAACAAAATCTTACTACCTGCACCTCTACCACTTGTACACATTCAAGAAAGACAAACACAAAAGCCAAACAAATGACAGAAGTGATCTATTGACCTAAAATAAAAATAAAAATGTGGCCTGTACAACCAGACAAAGCATAGCGTGAATACACACCTGTCCGGCATGGTGAGCAGGCACCAGGATGGTCTGACCGGGCTGGGCACCGATGTGCTGCAGATACTGCGGTGTCGCCTGCAAGGACATGGGCGAGGCCACCGGCTGGGGGGAGATGAGCATGGTTGGGTGCTGCTGCATCAGTGGGGACTGAGCCGTGGGCATCATAACAGTCTGGCCCTCCTCTCCCAGCCCCTGATGACCCGCCTCAAAAGCCGCTCTCTCCATCTCCGCCTGTTCGCTCTCCGCCGTCTCGGCTGCTTCAGCCTCCGTCTGTTGGGGCTCCGGCTCTTCTTCGCTCTCCGAGGACGAAGACTCGGGCTCCCCTTTCTCCCGCTGTTGCTGGCGCTTGAGCTGTTTCTTGGCGTGCTTCTGGGCTTGCTCCTGCAGCTTGCGGTACTGGTCGGCCTGCTCCGGGGGGATCAGAGGCTGCATGGGCTTGATCTCCTCCTCCTTCTTGGGGGGCGGGGGTGGCTGTGGCGACGGAGGTTTGGGGGGAGGCAGAGGGGGTGCTGGCGAGGTTTTGCCCTGATCTGGGGGCGGGTGGTTGTGGTGTTCGGGACCAGAGGGAGGATGTGCGGACGGAGGGGGGTGGCCCATCCTGGGCCCGGGGCCCTGGTCGCCGTGAGGGCCGTGCGACGGATGACCCATGTCTCTGGGTGGGAAGGGAGGTGGGGGCCCCATGCCTGGAGGTGGGCCTCTGTAGCCAGGGGGCGGGCCTCCCATATTGGGCGGCATTCCCGGCCCCTCCCCTCCATGGTGGGGACCTCGTGGGCCGTGCCTCGGGGGAGGGCCCATGCCGGGCCGGGGTGGAAAGGGGGGCGGAGGCATGTCACCCCGAGGAGGAGGTCCGCGTGACCCCGGTGGGCCTCTTGGACCAGGCGGTCCATGTGGTCCGTGAGGGCCGGGGCGGGGAGGTCCCATGTTGCGCGGTCCAGGGCCGCGAGGTGGTCCCATTCCTGGAGGACCCATGGGAGGTCCACGTGGTCCACCAGGACCCATCCTTGGACCTGGTCCCATTCCTGGGCCTGGCCTGGGCCCAGGGAACATTCCTCTAGGCGGTGGACCTCTGAAGCCAGGGCCCATACCTCGCGGAGGGGGCATGCCACGAGGGTTTCCATGCCCCATGCGATGAGGGGGACCATCAAATCGTGGAGGTCCATCAAAACGATAAGGTCCATCAAAATGCGGAGGTCCATCAAAATGTGGGCGTGGACCAGGACCATCAAAATGGGGTGGTCCGTCATAGTGATGGTGGGGCGGTCCGTCGTAGTGGTGGTGCGGTCCGTCAAATCGTGGACCTGGTCCATCAAAGCGTGGACCTGGCCCATCAAACCTAGGACCGGGTCCGTCAAACCGTGGACCGGGTCCGTCAAACCGATGCGGAGGTCCGTCAAAGCGGGGTGGATGTCCATCCATGTGTGGATGTGGGTTGTGTCCTGGGTGACCGTGCATACCCGGGGGTCCAGGGTTGTGACCGGGGTGGGGGTGGCCGGGGTTATCATGGGGGTTGTTGTGCGGGTTTCCCGTAGCTGGGTTTTCTGTTTTGATGGGGGGTGGTGGGGGAGGAACCGACGGCACAGGTTCTTCTTTGATTGGTGTAGCGGTGGAGTCTGTGGCGGAGGTGGTCGTTGTCGTTGTGCTGGCTGTGGTGGCAGGAGCAATGTCCTCTACAGTGGGCAGCGGTATGTTGGTCAAATTCTCCTCTTTTTTAATTTCAGTTGTGGCGGCAGCCCCTGCAGGAGGAAGAGGAATATCTGTGGGGTCGCTGGCTTTGGTTTCTACCGGTTCCTTCACCGGTTCAGGTTTGATAGGGGATCTGCGACGCTGTCGACTGCGGATCTTGCTGCGGGAACGCGACTTGCTCCTGGAAGATCTGGAACTGTAGCGGGATCTGGAACGAGAATGACTGCGGGATCTGGTGTAGCTCCTGGAGCGGGATCTGGAGTAGCTGGATCCTCTGTAGCTGGAGTAGGAGCGACTCCGCCTGTGGTAGGAATAGCTCCTCGACGAGCTCCTGGAATAGCTGCGTGATGACCTGCTCCTAGAGCGAGACCTCGAACTGCTGTAGTACGAGTAGCTCCGGGAGCTCGACCTCGATGATCGGGAGCGAGACCTGGTTCTCGAATAACTCCGCGAGTGAGACCGAGAATCCCTGCTCCGCGAACGACTAGATTCTTCCGAGCTGACAGAGTTCTTGCTGCGAGAACTGCGATGCCGACTTTCCTTCTTGGGTGTGGATTTCTTGTTGCGGCTACGCCCAGGGACAGTCTTAGCTTCAGCCGTGTCCTTGGGCTTCGGACCTTGTGTTTCGGCAGGCTCCTTGCTGTCGTCCTCTCTCTGCGAGGACTCCACGACCTTGCCCAGGGGGTCGTTCTCCCCCTCACTGTCGCTGGTGTCCCACTTGGACTTGGCATTGCTGTCCTCCTGACTCTTGTTCTCATACACCTGTTCCAGCTTGCTCCACGTGTCTTGTGAGGTAGGGACCGGAGTGGCTTTCTCGTCGCCTCCTGTTGCCACTTTGGCTACCTTGCTGGGCGTCTGACACTCGGTGCTGGAAGTGCTGGTCTGTCGCTTCCTCAGGGAGCCTGCCTGGGAACCTTTGGGAGTGTTGGCTGCTTCCCCTGCCGTCTCTTTCTTTGCGGCTTTCTTCACAGTCTGGGGAGACTTCATGTCTGCACCAGCTTCTGTTGCACCTGCTGGTCCTTTCACTGCCGGACTTTTCTTCTTCTCCGTGTTGTTGGGGTTCGGGTCTTCTGCTCCACCCTTGACAAGTTTTGTGACCTCTGTGACAATGGGCAAGAGATCCTTGACCTTGTCACTGTCCTCTTTGCCTGGCTCGGCAACCTGCGGTACCTTCATCTTCTTGATCCTCTTCACCTTGGACGGCCCTGCGTCTGTTTTGCTGGTCTCTGGAACAGTTTCGTGTTCTTCATCAGCGTCGTTGTAGTCTATCTTCACTTTGGGCTGGTTGGTCTTCGATTTGGCCTTGGCTGAGTTCTCTTCCGTCTTATTCCCTGTACCGGTGGAGCCAGGTTTGCGTGAAGGGTTGCGGCGGCTGTGGTGCTTCTTTCTTCGCTTGTGCGCTGATCGTTTGCGCTGTGCCTTCTTGTTCGGCACGTCCCCGTCCACAGCGTCAGCCCCAGCTTCTCCTGGCGCCCCTTGAGTCTCGCCCTCCACAGCGGCTTTGTGTGTGCGCTTGCGCTTGGACCGCTTTCTGTGGTGACTGCCACTCTTCTCCACTTTGGTCGACTTGGCTTTCTCTCCCTCCACCTCTCCTTCCGCAGCCTTGGCGTCTCCAGTTTTCTCTTTCTCACTCTTGCGCTTCCTTTTCTTATGCTTGCGTCGCTTTTTCTTCTCTCCCGCGAGGGCGTTTTCCCCCTCGCCTTGAGCCCCAACCTCTTGAGCTGCCTCTGTTTTCTGACTGTGTTTGTGCTTCTTTTTCTTCTTCTTCTTTTTCTTGGCGGCCTTCTTGTCCTTGTCTGTTTTCTCCTCTGCTACAGCAGCTGTAGCATCGGGGACAGCCCCAGGTATGGCAGCAGGGACCTCCCCTTGGGATTCTACGGTGGATACCTTGTCTGTCTTCTCCGTCTGTGCAGACTGCTGGCCGGCTGGCCGGAGAAGTTTGGAGAAGTCAAAGTACAAGGGGTTGCAGCTGAAGGACAGTGACGGCACAGCGGCTGTGTACTGTACCATCTCTGCTGGCCAGTCCAGTGTGCGTGTGTCATCTTTACAGCTGACCACCTTGACGAAGGAGGTGAGAAGTTTGGGCGCCTCTGTTGCTGTGTTGACGTCTGTGTTGCTTGTCGGTGCCGTGCCACCGTCAGCTTCTTTAGCTTCCACACCGTCTCCACTGAAAATTCATAGCGTAAATTTGTTTTCATAATCCATATTGTCAAAGTGTATGCTTGAAACACACACATACTGAAGTGCATAAATCTAAACAACGAAGTGACTGTGGTAAGATGAACAAAGGTAAAAAACAAAGGAATACTGTACTCACCGATACCAGAACGAGACAAGACGGTACGAATTTTCGCTTATGGAAGCTTCATCAGGAAAAACAAGAACACAAAAGACAACAAGTCGCGTAAGGCGAAAATACAACATTTAGTCAAGTAGCTGTCGAACTCACAGAATGAAACTGAACGCAATGCAACGCAGCAAGACCGCATACTCGTAGCATCGTCAGTCCACCGCTCACGGCAAAGACAGTGAAATTGACAAGAAGAGCGGGGTAGCAGTTGCGCTCAGAAGGATAGCACGCTTTTCTGTACCTCTCTTTGTTTTAACTTTCTGAGCGTGTTTTTAATCCAAACATATCATATCTATATGTTTTTGGAATCAGGAACCGACAAGGAATAAGATGAAAGTGTTTTTAAATTGATTTCGAAAATTTAATTTTCATATTAATTTTTATATATTTAATTTTCAGAGCGTGTTTTTAATCCAAATATAACATATTTATATGTTTTTGGAATCAGCAAATGATGGAGAATAAGATGAATGTAAATTTGGATTGTTTTTAAAAAAAAATTTTTTTTTAAATTTTCAGATTTTTAATGACCAAAGTCATCATAATTAATTTTTAAGCCACCAAGCTGAAATGCAATACTGAAGTCCGGGCTTCGTCGAACATTACTTGACCAAAATTTCAACCAATTTGGTTGAAAAATGAGGGCGTGACAGTGCCGCCTCAACTTTCACGAAAAGCCGGATATGACGTCATCAAAGACATTTATAAAAAAAAATGAAAAAAACGTATGGGGATATCATACCCAGGAACTCTCATGTCAAATTTCATAAAGATCGGTCCAGTAGTTTAGTCTGAATCGCTCTACACACACACACAGACAGACACACACACACACACACATACACCACGACCCTCGTCTCGATTCCCCCCTCTACGTTAAAACATTTAGTCAAAACTTGACTAAATGTAACAAAAAGCAGACGCAACACGGAACGAACAAGGTTTGAAAGAAAATGGAGGGGAAACACGCAAAAAAGGGAAGGAACTCTAGGAACGGAAACGAATGAAGTGCATACACAAGCACACTCCCCCTCTAACTTGCTAAAGACAGAAACAGGCCACTTGCCTCATGTCACACACACACACACACACACACACACACACACACACACACACACACACACACACACACTCTCTCACCTCACTTCCCCAGACCTGGGAACCCCTGTTTTGCACTTTGAGTATTCTCAAACAAACTTGGTGTATTTACAAAATAATGAGCGTACTCCACACAGCGTTTGCACATCCATGATTAAAACATGCCTCAGGCGCGTCCGTCACACTGTTAATTAAGTTTACCTATACATTTAAAACAAATGCTTTTTTCAATTTTTACTGACAAAAACTGTACCGTATTTGACGGACTACAAGCCGCGACTTTAAAAAAAAAATAATCGCATTGCGGCTTATAAAAAGATGCGGCCAAAACGTTACCTAAACTTGAATAGCATTCACCTAATAGATGTCGCCGCGGATTTTCATTTCGCTCGATTAGCGATTACCGGTACTTTATTAGCTCTGTACTCAAGGCTCGGCGCTTTTTTCTTTCTTTCGCGAATCTTCGTTTGTCAACAAGTCGTCGTGACAAGCGTACAGAGAAAAACCGGATGTATCAGGATCTCGCGCGCGCGAGATTTCGTTTTTTTGTGTCTCGCGATAGTTGGAGGAGCGAGAGCTGCCATGTTGTGTTTTCGTCTGCTCAAAATGTGCGCAATAGTTGTAAATCATCCCAAAAAAGCTTATTCCGGGCGGGACTATATGCCGGTGTTGGTTACAAATTGTGTGTGTGTGCTATTTTTCTTCAAACTTTTTCACTTTTCTTCTTTGTTTCACTTGTTTATTCTCGGAGCCGATTTCGCCAAATACCGTACTTTTGTTTGCCTGGTTGTTTTGATTGATTGACACGATCCGATTATATTTTTTTCGACGGCGGCTAATATAGTGACGTAATCATGTGCCAAAATACTGGATTGGCTTCAGGATGGGCTTGTGAAGAAAAGTAGTCTAGGAATTTTTCTCGTATTTTTTTCCCACTGACCGTACTGAGCGTATTCTCGACAATCATGCGTACAAAATACGGCGAAATCGTATGGGTTCCCAGGTCTGCTTCCCATTCAACCGTACAGTTTTTAGACTCACTGCTGTAACATTGACTAAAACACACAAGCATAAAATAACATCTGAAGGTATCAACACCCAGCGGAGAGCTACACAACAGCCCTGTTAATTGTCAATACGTACCTCTCTGCCACAGAGGGGGACAGAAGTGGGAAGCTGAGATTGTTTCGAGGCTTCGTCTCAACTTCCGCCTCATCGGGTTCCGTAGCCTCAGGGGTGAAGGCCGCGACCGCTGCCGAGATCTTGTTGCCCGATTTCTTCAGAGAGAATGACACTACAGCATTGCACTTGGCAGTGTCTGTGTCGTTCAGGTTGGTATCTCCTCCATCTGTGGGAGGGTGCCCCACGCTGTTACCATCTGGGGTACTGGCGTTGTCCTTAGTAGGGGTAGTGGAGGGTGCTCCCCCCTCTGCTTCTGCACCCTTCTTGGGTGTCCTGTAAGCAAATGCAACAGTTACTAATTGCAAAGATTATCACCTAGCAGATTTAAATGTGCCTGGAGTGACCAATGTTAAAGCTACGGCATTCTTCTTCTCGGGTGTTATCATTCAGATCAAACAAAGTGGAAGAACTTTTTCTTTATTTCTTTATTTGGTGTTTAACGTCGTTTTCAACCACGAAGGTTATATCGCGACGGGGAAAGGGGGGGGGGGGGAGATGGGATAGAGCCACTTGTTAATTGTTTCTTGTTCACAAAAGCACTAATCAAAAAATTGCTCCAGGGGCTTGCAACGTAGAACAATATATGACCTTACTGGGAGAATGCAAGTTTCCAGTACAAAGGACTTAATATTTCTTACATACTGCTTGACTAAAATCTTTACAAACATTGACTATATTCTATACAAGAAACACTTAACAAGGTTAAAAGGAGAAACAGAATCCGTTAGTCGCCTCTTACGACATGCTGGGGAGCATCGGGTAAATTCTTCCCCCTAACCCGCGGGGGGCAGTGGAAGAACTGATGTATATTTAATTAATGGCAGCAAGCAAGAAAAAAAGAGTCTTGTTTGAATAAGACATCAATTACAGCAATGCAAATCCTGAAAGAGTAAAAAAGAAGCCAAGCATATACATATTTCTGCTTGGTTAATCCCCTTTAAGGCTCAAAAAACAAAAAAGGTAGGTTGTTGGAACGTTTGTTATTGACAAAACAATACATTCACAAATATATCGACCCAATTGTCGTTTAAGTTTAAGTTGATTAAGTGCAGAGACAAACAATTAATAACAAAAACGTTCTTGTTTTTACATTTAGTCAAGTTAAAGACCATTAAAACCTTATTTTGCAACACGTTTTATTAGAATTTGTCACCGTTATGATGATTTTGTTGGTTTCAAACGCGCACTCTGTTATGTAGCTCATGTATCAGGAACCGGAAGTAAGCATTATTATGATGGCGGCATTTTGGATGAATTGTTTACATATTACTTTCTGTAGATTTATGGATACTTAAACAGTGTTTTTTCGATGTTTGGATTCTGGGATGTTTGCTACAGATCTTATTTATGTTGTATGAATAGAAAATGGTGAATAGGTGTGGTATATATAGTAGGGTGTAACGGGAACTACAACAAGAACAACACGTGCCGTGTGTTCACACTTCCAACTGATGCAGCCGAGAGACAGACTTGGATTAATGTACTGCCTCCACGTAAAGATTTTGTGATCGACCCTGACAAGTTCTTCATTTGTGAGAGGCACTGGAGCGAAGGCTACGAAGTTCATACGTTTCCTGGAGGTCGCACACGACCTAAGCATCCGCCGAGTGTCTTCCCTCAAATCCCAAAATCGTGCATGCCAACGCCGAAAGCTCAACCAAGATACACGGATGTTACAAACGTCACTTTTTTGAAGCAAGGCAACTGGAATATTTTGAGGAAAGTGGATGGAATTGAAACCTTCGCAAGTTTCAATCCTGAGAAAACTCTGAGAAAAACATACAAAGACGTGATCATTACAAGATCCGAAAAACAGTTTGTGTGTGTCTTCATGAAAGAGGATTTTAGTGAAGCAAATCTTTCTGTTATTGTTGAAAACAGACAGACTCTGACTTGCCCTGTAACTCTCAAAGCGTTCAAAAACGAAATCAGAGTGCCTCTTGGAAATTTTCTCCATCCTAACAATGGGTTCAATTCCTACCAGGTAATAAATGTGTGTGTGTGTGTGTGTGTGTGTGTGTGTGTGTGTGTGTGTTCGTACGTGTGAGTATACATGTGTGTTACTGTGTTTGGTTCAGAGTGTGTGTATGTGTGTAACAATGTATGTGCCGTTTCAGTGTGTCATTTCATATGGGTTAATCACTTAATGATTTTATGTGCGCACACGTGCATGTGTGTGTGTGTGTGTGTGTGTGTGTGTGTGTGTGTGTGTGTGTGTGTGTGTGTGTGTGTGTCTGTACATGAATGTGTTTGTGTCATTGCGGAAAGGTCCACAACATGTGTGTTAGTGTGTTTTTCAGTGTGATTGTGATTCCTTGGATGTGAAAGTGCTTGTTAATTTTATGTGTGTATGTGGTTATGTGTTTGATTGATTGTTTGTGTACACAGTGTACTTTCTTCTGTCTCCCTCCTTGTTTGGATTAAAAACACGCTCAGAAAGTTAAAACAAAGAGAGGTACAGTAAAGCGTGCTATGAAGCACAGCGCAACCGCTACCGCGCCAAACAGGCTCGTCACTTTCACTGCCTTTTGCACTAGCGGCGGACTACGTTCAATTTCATTCTGTGAGTTCCACAGCTTGACTAAATGTAGTAATTTCGCCTTACGCGACTTGTTTTATTCTGAATTTTGGAACGTTGGCAGTCTCTTTGTTTTTGGATTTTCCCTTTAAGGCTGCTTACTCATTTCAACAAGCTATTTGCCAACACACACGCACACACACACACTCACGCACACACATACCTTTTCTCAGAGTGTTCTTGTTTTGGAACATCCTTTTTGACAGCAGCCTGAAATTGGAGAAAAAAACACATGCATTGAAACAACTTACACACAGGACATTTTTAAAAATAATGAAAGAAAAAATGTTTCAAACACAACTGCTGAATAATTATGAAAGAAGCTTTCTTTCTTTCTTTCTTTCTTTGGTGTTTAACGTCGTTTTCAACCATGAAGGTTATATCGCGACGGGGAAAGGGGGGAAATGGGATAGAGCCACTTGTCAATTGTTTCTTGTTCACAAAAGCACTAATCAAAAATTTGCTCCAGGGGCTTGCAACGTAGTACAATGTATTACCTTACTGGGAGAATGCAAGTTTCCAGTACAAAGGACTTAACATTTCTTACATACTGCTTGACTAAAATCTTTACAAAAATTGACTATATTCTATAAAAGAAACACTTAACAAGGGTAAAAAGAGAAACAGAATCCGTTAGTCGCCTCTTACGACATACTGGGGAGCATCGGGTAAATTCTTCCCCCTAACCCGCGGGGGGTATGAAAGAAGCTAGTGTAATTTATTTTTAAGAACTTTAGACTTAAAAAAAACCTAAAAAACTCCAGAAGATCTCAAAATCATATTGTCTTAGAAGCAAACAAGTACACAGAAATGCACAAGCATACATACATACATATCGTACTTTCCGGGTGACAAGGTGCTTCGTTATACAAGACGCACCCCCTTCTTTTAAAAAAAAATTGTAATCCAGTCACCCATTGGACGCAGGGGGCCGATAGGGCGCACCAAAATGACCCAGTTTTTGCCATGAGAGGTGGTTCCCCTGTCATATCTGAGAGAGGAAACACTTCCTGCACCGGGGTCACCAAAATGACCCAGTTTTTGCCATGAGAGGTGGTTCCCCTGTCATATCTGAGAGAGGAAACACTTCCTGCACCGGGGTCAGGACCGACTTTAACTGAGTAAAAATATGTGAGCTCTGTGTGTGCGGCCAGATCAAAGGCATTGTGATAGCTGGGTGGCCTTGTTTATAGACACGACCTTCTTCCCAGGGGTCAATGACCCAGTTTTTGCCATGAGAGGTGGTTCCCCTGTCATATTTGAGAGAGGAAACACTTCCTGCACCGGGGTCAGTGACCGAGTTTAACAGAGTGGAAATCTGTGTGTGCGGCCAGATCAAAGGCAGGGCAGTACCTAGTAGCTGAAACATGCATTATCACAAGTTGTTTGACTGGTACTCAAGCGGTCTCTTTGATTTTTTTCCTATTTCATACACGGATTAGGCGCTTCGTTATACAAGTTATACAAGACGCAGGGGTCGAACTCGAGGAAAAAAGTCGCGCCTTATGACCCGGAAAGTACGGTACATACATGCATCGTGTGTAAGAAAAAAGAAATTCAACGCACAGATACCTGCCGGCTACGTGTGACCGGACCAGATCTGAGCTGCTTGACTGTGGCTCCAGACTTGGTAGCGCCATCTGTGGATACTTCTGTCTTCCCCGGTGTCCCGGCTCCCACCTGAACACATCAAGCCATTTTCTATGCATTTAAAATACTTCACACAAAGACAAAAAGCTTCGTTTCTATTCTTCATAGAAAGTTGTGAATGTGTACTATTTTGCTGATCTACAAAGAACTGCTTTGTTGGTTACCGTACTGTCCTACAGTGTAGGATGCACGATCTAGCTTGTTGTGTTGTACACAAAAAGAGCATCGTACCCTGCTATGTCATGCACTATAAAGTGGTCTAGCTTGTTGCTTGTACACACAAAGAGCGTCCTACCTTGCTGTTGTTGTGCTGTGCTTTGTCTCCATGACCTGAGACGGCTGCACCACCAGAACTCCCCACACTGCTTTGCCCTGCACCACCAGAACTCCCCACACTGCTTTGTCCTGCACCACCAGAACTCCCCACACTGCTTTGCCCGACACCTGCATCTTTTCCTGCAATGCACAGAAACAAAGCAAGTCATTTTGGGCCTTCCTTTTCGACTCTACCTTCACTCTTCCTCTTCTCTCTTTGCACTGTGACTCTAGCTGAAAATGACCTCGCTCACTCTCACATTCATGACACTGGAGTATACAAATGCTACTCTCTTTCTTCTTTTTATTTCTCTGGTAAACTGAAGAAACTAATTATAAAATATGTACCAAAATATTTACACCACATCAAAGTAACATTCAAATCCACATGCCATCCATACAACTCATTGGAGTAATAGACTATAATTTCTCCAAAAGACTCAAATAAGTAATGCAATTGATTCAGCCAGCACAGCGACCATTCTTAGTGTCATGGATTGGAACAATACCCCAGTGCTGCTGAGCCCCACTTGCACACTTATGTACACAATATTTGGCAGGCAAGGAATGAACTGGAAACCAATGAGTTACCAAAACTCTCTTTAGCAAAGTCAAAGAAGTTAGTCAACAGCAATGACAGTGTTACACAAGGAAAATGATCATGCATGGTGAAAAAAGCGTGATAAAATGTTGCATAACATAGCACCAGTACGGTAACTCCAATCCAGTGAACCCATTCAGCTTATGATTATTCAACCACATACACATGAAATCCAGGAAAAACTGACTCAGAATGTCAAAGTGCAACATGCTGTCAGTGTCAGCGTCTATCGAACTATTTTGGTGTTTAAATTGCTGAGCAGTCAACTTAAGAATTCCACCTTCAGGCAGATTTACAGCTTCAATAAACTAAAATGCCAGTGTGACATTACCAAAGACAACACCTGTAAATGTTGTACAACAAAGAACGGCAGAAATGTCAAGAAAGGGGGCAAAACCACATGGCCGGGAAAAGTGGAGGCGTAGAAATTGCAACAAAAGAGTCAGGTGGTGGAACAGCTGCAAGCTAAGTCCATAGTCCCCACATTGCTCTCCTTCATAGCCCTCTCTCCCTGTACCAGTGGAACTCTCTTAACTTCAAACTCAGCAGATTGAAACAGTGTTTTAAAGTGGTAAATTGTCAAGATTTTAGGATTACAGATTAATCAGCTTTTACATATGCAAGGGAGAAAGTTGAAATGTTCAAAATCAAGAAACTTGGCTGAAGATTATATGAAAGTTTTCTTGATAATTTCTACATCCTGAATCAAGATCAAAAACATATATGTAAGAAATCATTATTTCAGGAAATTTGACTTCTCCATGAGAACTTTTATTCCTGCTATTATAAAAAAAACACGTTTGAATTGCAAGTTGCAGTTTCAGATTTCTGTGTGTTAAAGTTAAGTGGACTCGACTGCATGTACACTAACACAGAAGTTTTCCCAACCTTGTCCATATTCAAGACAAGAGGTAGAATTCAACAGACTAATTTTAGATTACTCCCTTGCATACTTACCTGAATTGAGTTGCCATATACTGAACAAATAATTTAAATCAAATAAATTTCAAGCACACCTTTGCTTCTATATAACATGTACACAATCTATGTGTTTTGTTCTTGCCTGATTCTTGCAAATACCCAAGCTTTCTTTTGTAGGAATGGATTTAAAGGTTTCAGATCATCCAAATTTGGAGATTGCTTTATTTTCACTTTCACTGCCTCACAAGTTTTCATATCAAACATTACCAGGAGAAAAACTCAGCGTAATACCCATTTTACCATGTTTCAATTAAATTACTTTTTTTCTCTTCTGTTGACATTTCATGAATCACTGCAGTTAATTTTCATAACTAAAGATGAAGCCTCCAGAGGCATACATTTGGAAACAGGATTTGCGCTGCCTTTCATTCTGTCTTGGTGAGTAAAGATATTTTTTGTTTTTTAACATCATTTTCATATATACTGCCTTAGCTGAAAAAAGCAGCATCAATAGAATTCTTGTAAAAATGAAAAAGCAAATAGGAAAGTTGCAATTGTTATCTTCTCTTGTCTGATGTGGTTTAGCCCTTGTGAAGTAAAATCACTAGCATACTAGCATACCACATGAAAGGGACAGAAAGGTCAAAACCATGTGAACTGGATTGAAGCTGACCGTGTAAGTATGAAACGCCTGGCAACACCCAAGGTAATTAAGGTCTTCAGAAAACAAAGCCACTACAGCGTATACATTATCCAAGGTAAACACGAGAAACTAGATTTCAGTGTCACTGCCATTGTCCCCAAACACAGTTAACAGGAAAAGTGGACAGACAAACGTGTGGTGACGGAAGGAAGGAGCAAACTATGGGTTGAAGGAGTAAAGATGGCAACAAACGCAAAATGATAAATGGTAGTAATTGAAGGCTGAAGTTACAACAAAACTTGAGCACGCTCACCTAAACCAGTGAAAATGTACAGTAAGCTCAGCTGACGCTACTCTCACTATAATAACCACAGCTTTGTAGTACATGCAGCATGTGCAAAGTCAGCAGTGTTACTTTACACAAAGAAGATATAATCAACACTGTTACCTCTACTGCAGTTAACCATATAAGCAAACACTGTACGTACGAACAGACAAGCACACAGTCAGTATGTGATAATAACACCCAGATTCTAATGTGTGTGTGTATGAGAGCGAACGAGAGAGAGAGAGAGAGACAGAGAGAGAGAGAGAGAGAGAGAGAGAGAGAGAGAGAGAGAGAGAGAGAGAGAGAGAGAGAGAGAGAGAGAGAGAGAGAGAGAGAGAGAGAGAGGCACACAGCGAGAGAGAGGCCAGTGTTTTTGCTTCGAAGATGTTTGACATTGGTATGTGCCCGCAGAATGAGAGTGGTATTATGACTAAGAGATGCTCCATAGGAACATCAGAATATACATCAGTCTTCACTTTTAGTAACAGTTCTGTATCCTACTTTCCTTCGCTCTTTTAAAACCTAGACGTAATTCTCTGTCTTTCAATATGAACAATTAAATCAATTAAATGCTACTAATTGCCCAATACGTACCAATATCATTTTGAATTCAAGAAACATTCAATATAGTACTAATGATTTTTCATTGTCCCCATTACTTCTGAGTGTCCTTCTGTGCACTTGCACATTCTATATGTGAGAACAAATAATGCTCCAGAAACAATTTTTCTGCTTACAATAACTGTTCATGTTGCTGATGAGAAAGATGTCAAATAAACGATTCCTAGCCCTGGAGAAATCTTTAAAATAGACAATAAAACATACACAAATCAAAGACAAACAATTAAAAACACAAATACATGTATACATTTTAACAACACACACAAACAGAAAGAAAGGAAGCAAACTGTTGAATGAAAGTCAGCTAAAATGAGCAGCTGTATGGATATGCAAAAAATGCATACGTAACTAATGATTATCAATTCATGTACCAGAATACCTGTTTTCATTGTTGTATAAGCTGGTAACATATAACGTACAGAGAGAGAGAGAGAGAGAGAGAGAGAGAGAGAGAGAGAGAGAGAGAGAGAGAGAGAGAGAGAGAGAGAGAGAGAGAGAGAGAGAGAGAGAGAGAGAGAGAGAGAGACAGAGAGACAGAGAGACAGAGAGAGAGAGAGAGAAAACAATTTTACATTCATTTATCAAGAAGAGATACGCGAAATCAGGCCAGCAATCATGCATTGACAGTAATAAACAATATTGATTAAATAAGAGGTCGAGTCAGCTTCATCGTGCTAGCCTTCACACACGCACACACACACACACACACACACAAACGCACGACTCAACATCATTTTTAAGAATAATTTGAATTTGATAGCAACAATAACTTTCCTAATGCTGATCTACTGGTTATTTGATAATACTGAAGGTCTAATAATGCTGTTTTACTGGTAATTTGATATTATACTGTACTTCTGAATGCTTGCCCGGACTGTAATAACTGTGGCATCTACGGAACCACCCGCTCTCTTAAAAACAGGCAACCCAGATATATATACCACATAAGATTATCATCCAAAATACTCACGCACACACAGTCAAAGACACAAATATTCTTGCAGTATTTAAAAAATATACGTATTTCAATCTAACGACCAAATAAATTAACACAAAAAATAATCAAAAATGCTTAACTCCAACCACAGCAAAAGAGGACAAATGTGAAGTGTACGAAGTGTGAAGTGTGTGTGTGTGTAAATGTGTGTGTGTATACAGCAAACTCATCATTTTACACCAATCATTTAAGTAATATACTGATGACATGCAATTAAAGAGTCTAAATGGGGGGAAAGGATAAGAATCGTAAAACATGTCTCAAACAATGAATGTTACCTTGATGAGAACAAACCAGGAGAATCTGTAACTTGATATCAGATTTGCAGTGAGTTTTAAAAGTACACAAACAGTTTAAAATATCGACTGATAAGTACTGGATCCGCTATTATCAAATTGCAGTCACAAACTTCCGAATTCATTGCCAAAGTAAAACCTATTGTCATTTAACGAATACTTCACATGCAGAGAAACCTGGCCTTATGTTTAGCTGAGTTGGGTGATTCCAGATTATACTCACAAATTAAAAAATATACAGACAGCTATTAGATGACTTGGTCTTCCTTACAAAATAGGATGCGTGGGTTGAGAGTAATCAGAATTTCCCAAAATATCAGGAAGTAAGCAGTTTTTTACAACAGATTTATCATACTTAATACCTGACACTTACAAGGTTATCATACTTTATATCCGACAAGGAATGCATTAACAGACATTACTTAACTTTTCCCCCAAAAGAAATATTTCCATAGTTTGATAACAACGAGAGAGAACAAAATGTGTCTACATTAATTTAGCAGCTATGTCAGCAGAACAGTTTGTGATGAGCATTACTTATTCCTTCCCCTAATACCACTTGCTTTAAAACAAATCTATAACTCAAAAAACTGGAAACAACACCAACCAAACAAACCAAACAAAGAGTTTTAAGCTTTAATAACACAAAAGAAACATACTTTAGGAAGCCAGAACTTCGCTCTACACATTCACAAAGCGCACCTACACACAGATGTACACACCAGGTGCCCCACAGTTTAATTTAGTATATGAAAAATTAAAAACAGACCTCCATGTTAAACCATGCACGAACCTTTGAATGGGTAGTAGTATTTCATACAGATAAACACAACTAAAATTTTAAAAAGAACATGTACAAAGCAAACAAAAAAAACATGCATCTCAGTCTCTGTTAAACTAGAAAAGTAGTGCAAGATGATATTTAAGCAGCAAATCTGAATCAAATGAAACAAAGCCTTAGGTATAAATTATAATTTGAAAACTGCAAAATACAACTGATGTGCTTGCTGAGAATAATAAGGACCAGAAAAGGAGAACGTGTCAATACGGCTTTGTTTGCAAACAGGTCAATAATTTCAAACTGGAGTAATCTCAAGAAGAAGAACCTCTTTCTATTATTAGTGTTAAGCAGGTAGGGGAGAAAAGGACAGAGAAGGTGCTACAAGAACAGAGTGCATGTTTTACTATTACTTTCATCACAAAGGATTCAAGATGTGGTCGATCAACAAAACTAAATGTGCTCTGATACTGGCTCAAAAATACAATATTAACAGCATGGGGATTCCAGCAAAGCAAACATATGGAAGCTGCAGTGCTTGAGCTGATACTCAGATTAATCATTAACACAAAGAGGAACATTCCATTAGGACCCCTACAAATGAAAGCAATTGCAGGTAACTACAAGGATCGAACCATTGTTTGCTAACAGACTGCTTGCCCATCTTTTTCTTAACAAAATTCTTTCTTCTCTTTTAGTCACGTTGTAAAGATCTATACTCTTCGACCGTAGTCCAACAGTCTTTCGGACCACATTCTTACCAAAATAACACATTAACATCCATTGCCTAACTTCTATTTCAAGTAAACTTATTCATTAAAGTAACATTCCACTGATTTTAATGTGTAATATGGATTCTGAAGTTTTTCTTCTCAAGAGTTAATTAGTCTGTAAAACATGAGGCAATTGAAGTTGTTGTGTTTAATTAATGTGTGTTTGTGTTTGTGTCTGTGTGTGTGTGTCTGTGTTTGTGAGTGTGTGTGTGTGTGTGTGTGTGTGTGTGTGTGTGTGTGTGTGTGTGTGTGTGTGTGTGTGTGTGTGTGTGTGTGTGTGTTTTCTCTTGTAACATTATGACAAAGCTAAGAACACGCTGATTTCCCTTAAGGACAAAATTGAACTTTTGTTCATACTTTGAGAGATTTTGAGGGGGAAAAAGTCACTGCAGACTGATTTAGGACAATTATAATGATGCTCAGTTATTACCCACAAAGATATTAGATCAACACAAACAAACCAAAGAGAATAAACCAGAGACTAGTAAAGAAGCCCACACCTGCTATGTAAAGTACAGTGGAGTCCGGGTACAACGAATCTCAAGGGAGATACATTTTAGTTCGTTATATCAGTAATTCGCTGTAGAGTTTTCAACCCTAAATGGCCTTAAGACAAGTTTTCCCACTCACCTTCAAATGATCGTCCCATCGATCTTTCCTTGGAGAGTACAATCTCTGCATGTTTTCAACAGCTTCATGATATAATCCATAGAGGCATAGTTCAAATGTTCACTTTACTGTCACAATTTTAGAAGTAAAATTTAAAAAGTCGTGTAAAAGCATGTACATGTACATTCTGATCAATCTCCGATTTCATGGTGTCCACCAGTTCTGGTGCATGTACTACCCTGGCCAAGTTTCCTCTCAAGACATCAAAGAGACCGCCCCATAGGTTAAACTCCCCATAGGTTAAACTCGGTCACTGACCAGGGGGCAGGAAGTGTTTCCTCTCTCATATGAAAGGGGAACCACCTCTCACAGCTAAAACTGGGTCAATGACCCCTGGGAAGAAGGTCAATGTCTATAAACAAGGCCACCCAGCTATCACAATGGACCTGCCTTTGATCTCGCCTCACACACAGATGTTGTAGCCTTGTGACTTTTTAGAGCACAGTCATAGCTTAGCAGCTGATTGGAATAGTGAAAACACAGCGACAGTGGCTGTTCCGTGCACCTCCCGCTGTTTGTTCAGAGTTCGCTCATCATGCGATGTGCACTTGTGTTTGTGTATTTTTGTCTTTGGAGACAATTATTGACATCAGTTCGTTGTAGCCTTGTGACTTTTAGAGACAAAACGGCTCTGGGGCATTGAAAACGTGTTTGTTATAAGAGGGGTTCGTTATGCAAATGAGTTCAAAAGGTTCGTGGTAGCCGGAAAGTAACAAGTAAGAAATAGAAGGCTGTCTGCCGGGAAATCAATGGCAGTTCGTTAAAAGCGGGATTTCGTTATACCCAGGTTCGTTATAGCTGGACTCCACTGTATTCAACCAATTTGACCGTTACTGCATATTTATCGTGTAAATCACTGGACAGTAACTGAGTAAGACCGAAAGAAGGCCAACAAAAATGGTTAACCTATCAATAAATAGGTTTGTCTACAGCATTGCAAATGCATGTACATTTGAAATTATGAGTCATACACTAAATTCTACAGACTTCTCATACCCCAAAACAAAATGAATCGCTGACAAAAAGTATGCTTGACAAAGTACAGAAATACAAAAGCAGCACTCTGCTTCCATTGCAACTTGAAAGATCAGAAAAAAGTATGAGAGCTGTTTTTCCTTTTCACCTTAAAAGTTACTTATATGAAAACAAAATTATCTGACAGAAAATACTACAGCTAAAAATATATCAACAGAATTCCAGGCTTCCATCATATCTCATTTAAGGTAAAGCTCTACACAAATAACCTCAAATGCAAAGGTTGTAACCACAGTCTTTAATATTAATAAATAAACAAATAGATGAATGAAAGAAAAAATAATGAATAAATAAATAAATAACTAGTTTTTGTTGCGAAATGTTTCTTTATTTTCTTTATTTGGTGTTTAACGTCGTTTTCAACCACGAAGGTTATATTTTGTTGCGAAATGTGACAGAAGGTAATAAAAGAGGTCACATAATTTCTAACCTGACCCAGGACACAAATGAAGACAACACACCACACCTCTACAACTGCACATAAACCGACAGAATATTCCTTTCCTAACCCTTTCTTCTTTCAAAATGCACATTTTTTCAGAACCCTGGAGCACTGAACAAAAACAGGTTACATAAAGATAAAGCTAATAACCATCAGAATTTCACTTTAAACTGCATGCACTGACCATAGTACAGAAAGAAAGATGCATTTTTGTAAACGAATTAATACACTTTTTAGCAGAGATACTTGTGCAGAAGTCTACTCTATATACTATTTTCCTGTTTATCTACGCACAAAACTTAACGCTATCAAAGCATAACACCACAGAAGCCACTTTCCATGTCATAAGATTGAAGCAGCTGACAATAAAAATCTAAGACACACCAACAGAAAGGGACTGAGTTCCATCCATACCCACACGCAGACACACATAACACTCACATGCTTACACACAGAAGATTAATTACGCACATCGTCAAACTATTTCTTATTCCAAAATGAACAATACATTTTAGGGAAGAGTGATAAGAAACTGGAAGTTAATAAGCAAACAGTTAGTATAGCAAGGAAAAGGAAAAATCAGAGAGAGAGATAGGCGTTTTATTCATCACTCGAAATGTTTTCATGAGGCCAACGTACCCAAATTAAAGCTGAGGACTTACATTTGAAACTAATTATTATTCTAAAAGCAACATAATCCTATTCCCCAAAAGCAACATAATCCTATTCCCCAAAGGGTATCAGATTTAAACATGCAGCCAAATAATTTTAATTTCACAGCAGATGCAGATAAATATGGTTACAAAGAAGAACGCAATCAAACGTCTTAGTTTCTGCCAGCCAAAGTGTGCCCTTTTAAAATTAAATTCCATACTTTCTGTATAAATAACTGTTACTAATAATCATTTTAGCTCTACTGCCTACGTGTTTAAAATCTTTTAAGCATGTGAGATGTACCAGAAGTGAGATTTGAATGTTTAAACACCATAATGTACCATGCAATAATTGTTTTTCTTCAACAAAATTATTTGTTTCTTTTTAAACAAAATCATCCACAATGAAACTTCATTTTTTTTTCAATTACTATGATTGAATTAATCAACAGAATTTCATTTCTGTGAGCTGTGAGTTGTACATGAGGCACATCAATGAATATCTTTGTAAATTAAATGTATACATGTACACATGCACACATAACGATGCATGCTAGCATATTAGCCAGATTCTGAGGAAACTGTGGTTACATTTACATTACAATTACACAGTGAAGGTGATGTTGGTACCTGCTCTCACCCAAAAACTGCACAATCTCTTTAGAATCTTTTTTAATTTTTTTGATGGTCATGAATGAGAATAAAGAAGAATGATGTCGTGTAAGTACCATCAACAAACATTCATTTACAGAGATAGATTAATTAAGTCATTAAGTCATTAGAAACATGAATGTAAACTTTTATCACGGTGATTAAAAAAAAAAAAAATGCATACAGCATAAAACAAAAAAGAAGGGGGAAATTATCAAAGTAAAACAAACAAAAATAAACATATGGAACAAATCACAAACAAACAAAAGCACACATAAAAAATGATCCATAGAAGTAACAGTGTGCATTTCACAGCAAATGGTGAGAAACAGCAGAACAGGAAACCATATATAAAGAAACACACCCCAAAAAACAACTTAAATGTCTCAATTTGAAATTCAGATTTTTTCCAACAAACTCCCCTAACTATAAATAATAAGAACTTTGATATCCTTGTGATTAGAGTTGCAAATCACATTGTCAATGCAAGAAAAGAAACACTTGATAATTCTGAGACTGTCTTTACTTTTCTCATTCTTTCCTTATCAGTATCACTCCAAAAAACACATGCAAAGACATACACAGAGAGGCATCACACGTAATACATACAGTAACTAAACCTGTTTGTAGGAAATAATGTTGCTGTCAAGATTAAACAGAAATGCCACAAGATCAAAGACTGTTTACAAAACCCTTGCCATCACCATTGAATGAAGAACAAAATAGAACCCTTCGCCATTACCCGCATTAATCTGTTTCCCAACCAGTTCTCTTATATCTCTACATAAAATGTTAACCATAACGAACTGACAAAGCCTACCATGACACAGAACTCACATTAAAGTCTCTGTATCTTTATACTGTTACCTCTATGCTAATGTATTATCTAACCTAAAAGTCTAAAATAAGGAGATGGATGATGTTTACGAACTTAAGAGCTGCCTTTACTATTTAGGTATGCTCTCACCATCTACACTAAATAAACCTTCCTGTTTTTTGCACGCTCACGCGCGCTCTCTCTCTCTCTCTCTCTCTCTCTCTCTCTCTCTCTCTCTCTCTCTCTCACACACACACACACACACAAAGGAATATGCACACACTTTGCTGATTCAAAGGAATGTGACAGCTTCATTAATGATTACAACTAGTTTGTCCAGGTAAAGTAATGTCTGTATGCGGTCTGATTAATGTGTCTTTACGGCTCAATCACTGCCTTCATAATTGTATACCTGAACACAAGCTGAGCCAAATACAATTACTTTAAAATGTGTTTACCCTGTACTAATAATTACAGCACATTTATCAAATAGAATAAAATGTGTTAGCTAGTACACAAACCGTATGATGAAATAATATGTTTGAAACATTTCTTAAATGGAATGAAGCTTGAATAATGAATCATGAATGTGTATTTGATTTGCTGACTCAGCTGCGCGAAGCCAACAGCATTACTTGGCGAGTAAGGAATGTCAAAATATATTAAACAATTAATCTCTAAAATAATTCTTTGAACTACTCTGTTTCAAATAAAAATTATGTTCAGTGCAAGCAAGAACTCCAAGACCAATGAATTTGGTACAACAAGGACAACTCTCACCACCCATTGCAATTAAATTTCCATGAAGAGAGTGAACATGCAAAAATTATGAATGGTACTAATTTGGATGACTAAACTGCACCATACACAAATGGGGAAAAAAACATACACAGGGAAAAGCATGGATTACAATGAGATTCAATGCCACTGACAAGTCCAATAAACAAGAAAAAGAAAACTTCAAGTAGAAGCTACAGAAATGGTTACTTAACAGAGAAAAAATGCAAACGTTAGCAATGGCCAATGCCAATTCCTGGAAGTGTACTGAAAGCAAGAGGCCGATAATTTGAGGTATTACTGCATGCATTGTGAATTGAAGGAACTAGAAAGGGTAAGGATGATACGGAGGGCCAAACAAGCACAAGACTACACTCCAATTCCCATACTGCGGCACAACCACGGGCAACGGAGTCTCGCTCAGCCAAGGACACGATGTGCCAAGCACAGTCTATATATATATATATATACAACAGCTAGATACACCTCAACTACTGTGCACTCACACAGTGAACAGGAATTCAACATACAACAGCCAAGGGCAAGTGCAAGCATGAAAACACAAATTAAAAAATATACATTATAAAAAAATAAAAACACCAAAAGAAATTATAAAAAGGTGGGAGGGGAAAACAAAAACTCAAAAGCCATGTTGAGAAGAGAGATGTCATCAATATGCACAGCAGCCTGTATACACCAATCAGCCTCTCGTTGCACAATTCTACACTGTACTACTTTATGGTTTTACTTTTAAGCAGGTACAAAATCATGCATGAACACATAAAACGGCTTAAGCTTAAAAAAAAAAAGAAAACAGAGAAAAAAACACACATGTAAAACTCAGTAAACAGACCAACCACAGTCTGTACCTATAGAACCTAAATTTCGGAACACTGGTAAAAATTAAGGCAAGCTATGAGAAACTGTAAAACAATACTGACATGCAAATGAACATGGCAGAAACAGCAACAGATGCAGCTTGGTCCTGTGGTGTCAAGATATAAAATGTACATGTCGAACTCTACTAATTACTGTATTCAAATGATTCTGCTCAAAACAAATTGATCAACAGAAATAGTCAGGGCACAAAATGTCACGAATGATTCTATAGTTCCAATTCACAAGATCAGTCAACACGAGTATCTTGAGCGCTCATCTACAACAGTTTTAGCATCAATGTAAGCAATAATCATAAGTCGTGATAAGTCGTATGTTGGAGTCCTTGTCGGATGGTCCATGCTTGACAAAAGGAATTTACTTCTAGCCCTGTCATGCACCCTGACATCTTTGGTCAGGTATATCACAGTAATTAAGCGATGGACAGACAGACACTAACATTAATTAAGCTTGAAAGACGAGACCATTCATGTCTCTTGCTGTTTTAGCAGGTTTTTTTTCTTCCTCCTTTTTACCTGACTTTGTTTTACAATCTAAAAATACTCCTGCATATGTGAATATTAGTGTGTACGTGTTTACTTCAAAAACGGGACTTCTTATCTGCTCCCGTTTATGTCCCACTCCCAGCCAATTAGGTCAACTTTGTCATTTTACAGCCGTCATTGCAGGTGTGAAGATAAAATAGGTAGGCGTGCATAGCAGGTAAATTCTCTGCCAAAACACTGTGCAAATGCAGCAGGAAAACAGGCCGATTTAAATACCATATTGATACACAGGAGGACCCAAAACACACACTGATCACTCAGTAACAACAAAAAGACCAGTGAAACATGATCATTAGAGCAGTGACTGCAATGTGCCAGTCTCTCTTTCATTCACACCGCCACACATATATATAACTGCAATATTTTTAAATTAACAGGACAGTGCTTTACATCTTTACAATCAAACACTTCACAGTCACATACACAAGCATCTAAGTTTTGAGCATACTTTTTATTTAATGTTTCCCCAGGTCCCAGTTTGCTTGCCACATTGTCAGTAGTCTTATTTGTTTAGCAAAAATAAAAAAGGGCTGAAATGTCTAGAACACAGCATGCAATGTCTGTACCCACATCCCATGCAGACCTTGCGTTCAGAGCTAATTACTGCCATCAATTGTCCAGAGAGCCTCACTTGTTCATCATAATTAACCATCAGGAAAATGTCAGTAACATTTACACAGCAGTTAGTGGAATTCATTAGGCATGAGCAACGACAAGAGAATGGAATGCAAACTATACATTTCCTGTGATCCATTACTTTATGTTTTTTCCTTGAACTTTTGTCTTACTTACCTCAGTGAAATAATCACGACAGCTCTCTCTCTCTTTCTCTGTGATTGCTTTTGCTACTATTTCAAGATTGCTTTTGCTACTATTTCAAAGTAATATATTTCCTTGTCTTGAAATACTTTCTAAAACTGAAGCTTAAGTAAGTCTGCTTAAGTCAATTTAAGAGTTTTTACCTTCCTGATGTAAATGTTACAAACCCTTACAGTTCTCGCTCTTTGGACTATTATCAGATCAAAGTCAAGTGGATAACAGATTATTTTAACTGCACCCTAAACAACTTTTCTGATCATATAAAAACGTTGGTGCATACGTGTCAACTGACCATTAACAAGACCAGATCTTAGTATAAATGCATGACTAAATAATAATGGCACACACATTGGCACCATACAAAATAAAGATACTTTACCTGCTTAGATTCCAATCTCAAAACCTTCAATACAAAGACAAAACGGTTGAGTTTACTCCATGAAAAGGACCATAAGAAACAGATTTAGGATGGTAGGTAATACTTTAAGGCACATGTAGGTGTACCAATTAAGATACATCTAGCTGCATAAGAGACACAGCTAGCTGCAGCCCACAGTGGCTTGTACAGACAATATACCAGAAGAGGAAAAAAGTAAAAGCAGGTGTTAATAGGGAGGATCTAAGTACTTGGGCAATAGCAACAATATATTCAACTCATTTTCATGACTATAATAATATAAAGCATCCATGGAACCTCTCTTAATTCTTTCAAAGAGATAACAAAATAGCGTTTAAATCCCTAGTATTTTCAAACCTTAACATTTAGTCTCACTTGTATTAGATACAACTCATTGTCACATCTTATTTTTCAATAGAAAGTGCTTTTCACTGAGAAAAAAAATACTTGCAGTAAAATTCCTACACTCATGCAGATACTTCTACCAGTGTGATTTTTCATTGTAAGCTTGTTCAATTAAGATGCTATACATATCATACCTAGCCCGGAGTTATACCATCAACTGTAATCAACATTTAAACCTATCCTATCAAAACAAAACTGTATTTACAACCAATTACAACAAAAATATTAATATGTCAGGGAATATATTTAATATTCTGAATGATATTCCAAGCAAGCCCACATTCTAAAACTGTTGATGAAAATGTATGTGTCACTCTGAAATTGAGGAGGGAAGGGGGATTCAGGGGATAGGGATGGAGTTTATAATAATTATACAAATTACTCTGGTTCTCACGGGTCACTCACTACTTGCACTCAGAATCTGCGAGCAGACGCTCTTCCAATTTTCAAATGAATTACTAAGCTTTACACTTGTGCACTAAAAATTTGGAAAAGTTTTACTTAATCTAATGTGTACATGAAGAGTTAGAGGGAGCAGGTCCGCAAGTCTCTTTGCTTTCGCAACTGTTTCTGATATATTAACTAATTAAGTCTAAAAAATGTATGAGGTATTCACAATATCTTACCTAAGACGCACATTCTAATGCCTTGTGAACTCACAAAACAAGTATTAAGACTCAGTCTTAGACTTAGTTTCGCCAACTGAAAGTTTTCCTGTAGTGGGTAATAGTTTGTTTCTTAAGCTACTAAGAAAACAGAAACACTTTATTGGTGAGAATACTGCTCTAACTGGACAAGCCACACCTCCTTGTGAGTGTGTTACATGTGTGAGTGTGTGTGTGTGGGTGTGGGTGTGTGTGTGTGACTTGTACAAAGTCTACAGCGACTGTGCAGTCATGTAACACACACGGTACCCAAGAATTATGCTAGTCCTCTTGCGTTTGCAATTGCTCTGTAAAATATTTCTCCTTTGATTTTTCAGACCATTTACTTAACAAATCTGTCTGACAGCAGAGTTGTGTTGTATTTCTATTCTGTGCTGAAGTTAACAAATCTATCTTACAAGGCAAAAGTTCTATGAAGATGTAAAATGTACTGCTTTTGAAAATATTATTGTGGCTTGAAAACATTCTCCGCATGAACAGTAAAAATTATACTCTGTGATACTTTGTGAACCCACATATGTACACATTTTTATTCATTCTGTAGACAATTCTGGTGTTTTTTAACACTACGTAATATTGATTGATGATAAATTCTTAAAACTACATGACTATCAATCCCTGATACCTATTCAAAAAAGTACTGATTTGGCTATGGTATATAAACAATATTATATTCCTTGAAAATAGGCTATGTATGTGTAAACAGTCAAAGGAAGGGAAGGGGACATTAAAAACAAGCAACACAAAAAGGCCACTGACAAAAAAAAAACTACAAAAAGTTAACAACGGCTGAGAAATGCAAGTGTGCAACATGTCAGAAAAAAACGGTGCAAGCAAGTTTTGGACCCCCCGCGCATGGCAGCAAACTGGAACCTTTTGTATAGATCAAAGATACACAACCTAGCAAACACATGCACAACCATATACCTACCCCGGTTATTCATGTAACTAGGTTAGATCTTGTGACAACTAAGAGCCAAACACCCATAGCCAAAATTCATGTTCAGTCTTTGTGCATGAATGCTAAATTCTCAGGCATGTATGTGGTAAGTACTTCAGGAGGAAATGCTGTTCACAAATTAGGAAAACAGGGATTTTTATGTTGATCTTATTTGGTATGCAATCGGTTACATTGGATAAACAAGAAGAGCAAACGCTCGATCGAGTCACTTTCGCAGTTCTGAATATTATATGAGGCATCAGATGGACAGGAAGAAATTGCTATTCACAACACAATGAGTCACGTTCACATAAAATTTGAGCCCGGTCACTTTTATAGTTTCCGAGAAAAGCCCAACGTTAAGGTGTGTGTTGCCGAACAGAAAAGGCTAGTTATCTCCCTTGTTTTTCTGATAACGTTCGTAAAAGGCTACAGATGTAAATACTTTGATGTAAAGAATAATCCTACAAAGTTTCAATCACATCCGATGAACTTTGTCAAAGATATAAAATGTCTAATTTTTCCTTTGACGCTGACCTGTGACCTTGAAAAAGGTCAAAGGTCAACGAAACCATCGTTAAAGTGTAGAGGTCATTGGAGGTCACGACTAAACAAAATATGAGCCCGATCGCTTTGATAGTTTCCGAGAAAAGTCCAACGTTAAGGTGTGTGTTGCCGAACAGAAAAGGCTAGTTATCTCCCTTGTTTTTCTGATAACGTTCGTAAAAGGCTACAGATGTAAATACTTTGATGTAAAGAATAATCCTACAAAGTTTCAATCACATCCGATGAACTTTGTCAAAGATATAAAATGTCTAATTTTTCCTTTGACGCTGACCTGTGACCTTGAAAAAGGTCAAAGGTCAACGAAACCATCGTTAAAGTGTAGAGGTCATTGGAGGTCACGACTAAACAAAATATGAGCCCGATCGCTTTGATAGTTTCCGAGAAAAGTCCAACGTTAAGGTGGTGTCTACGGACGGCCGGCCGGAGGGGACGGCCGGCCGGACAGACTAACACTGACCGATTACATAGTCACTTTTTCTCAAGTGACTCAAAAAATGATATTGATCTTATTTGGTATGCAATCGGTTACATTGGATCAAAAAATGATAAGACCATCTGGTAAGAAATGGCCATGCCTTAAATAACCAGCTTGATCTTTCAATTATCCTTAAGTTTTACTTACACCTCACTTTTAACAATTTTATCATACATTGCTTCCAGCAATGCCAAAACGCAAATCACTTATTATAACAAATAAACAAAAAATAAATTTAAGGGAGAAAAAATAAATCCATAAAAGTGGGACAGAAGATTCAAAGCAGATAATTCAAAATCAATTCAAACTTTCAATTAAATAATCAGGTTTTTGGCTACAGATTTAAATCCATGTCTATTCATGGACAAAGTAGAGAAAATGAACTTGAAAGTTGAAGTAGCTGTGGGTGTTTGGCCAGCATCATACATACAGAACAACAACCTTGCTGCTGACATAGCAAAAGATGAGCCAACGCATGCAGTCACTGCTCACAGATGTACATGTCTGTTACATACATGGATGATTACATAGCCCATGGTTTTTAAACACATGTACAACCATGTAACCAGGCTTGCCAAGCTCTTGCAAAATAGACCACACAATCCTAGGTTTACATAATGACTACAAGATGTACTGGAACAGTCTAGACACAGACCTATAACTTACATAACATCATCTCTAAGAAAGAACTTGAACGCGTAACCAACCAGCAGATGAATAAAGCTTAAGACTAAATAATAACCATTATACATCAGTACAATATGTGCTACATTTCAACTTCCACTGATTTTGAGGGCACTACAAGATCATGGTGATGGTGAGCAGACCAAAAGGCAGTTTCATTTTTTTCAAACTCACAGATTCCTCAAAGCAAATCAACCATTTAAAATAGAAGAAGAAATATACTTTCACACCAAAAAAATGCAGGATAAAATGATTAACAAATAAAATGTTTTTATCTGTGCTGCTCTTGGAAGAAAAAAACAATCCGCCTTTTGATCTGTTCATCTTCAAAAATAAAATACAAAGAACATATTCTTCTTTTATTCAAAAGCTCTTTCTCTTCAATTTGTATCAAGATCAATAAGAACAATTCCAGATATAAGAACTACAAGTACTGTAAATGTGTATACATTAGACATTTAAAGCAACCAATTCTGTCCGAAATTGAACCTTATTCAAGTTATTGCAGTATATATATAATATAAGAAAGTGACAGAAACTGAACAAGCAAACAAATCAATAGTAACACAAAAATCAAAAACCTGTTAATGCAATGTATTATATGCTACATAGGAATCCATCCACCAGTTTATCCATCTACCCACTCTCTCACAGTCACACATAAGCATACAGAAACCGAACAGATTTGCAGGGAAACCTTTTGAATAAGAAAAAAGTGCCTTCTTCAGTCTCACATAATTTACAATTTGGCAATGATTACATTACAAGATGAACAATCAGAAAAGTCCAAGGACTCATATTAAAACATTCACTCACACTTACAAATGCATGCAAAAGGCACCTCATCGTTACAAGCATTACATCTGCCTAATTGTCTACTGAATCATAGACTATAGTTCATGTATGCAAATGTGTAGTAATTCACAAAGCGCCGTTAAGCTGTAGTGTAATAACACACTGTCAATTTACTTTGAACTGCCCTTACCGTAAAATCCCTAGCAAACGCCCAGTATCTAGCAAACGCCCACCCCCTACTTTCGGCCAAATGTTGTGCAGAGGGGTCACTACCTAGCAAACGCCCACCCCGGTTTAAAAAAAAAATGTTTTAAGACAGTCGGCCTCCTTTATCTACGATTTGTGCACACTGTTCAATGGTTCGCCTTTTTTTGGGGGGGGGGGGGGGGGGGGAATGGAAGGAGGGGATAAAATTACGTCATGTCTTTCAGTGACGTCGTTCAGTGACGTCTTTTATTGAGTGTTTAACACTTCTCTCCTTGACAAGCACTTCCTTTCTAAGCTTATGTTCAGCCATGCCGAAGCACAAATCATATACAGTGACATAAAACTGAAAGCCCTGAGATATCTTGACAACGAAGCTGCAGGCAATGTTTCGTTATGTGCCCGCGAGTTTTCTTTTGACAGAAATAAGAATGAGAGAATGGAGGGAACACAGAAACATATTAGAACAGCAATACGGGAAAGAAAAGGAAAAAGGAAAGTTGTCTGAAAGACCGCCAGTTAGATCTGAAGAAGTTGAACAAGTTGTGATGGAATACTTGGAAGAGGGTCTCCAAACAAGAGAAGAAACTGTGTTTGTGCTGACGTTATTCTGAGAATGAGAAAAATCAAGGTCACTTGTGTTCTTTATTTTTCTATCACAGAACCTTAACCTTAAACAAACGGTGTGTTTATTTTTTTATCAAAATTGCATAAATCACATGGTTGTATCACTTTTTTTTCCTCGTGAAAATGTGATGACACTTTATCTTGCAAAGGGGTGTATACCTAGCAAACGCCCACCCCCTACTTTTACCCGAAATATGTGCGGAGGGGGGGGTGGGCGTATGCTAGGGATTTTACGGTATTTAAAAATCAAATTCCAAAAAGAACACCTAAATTAGCCATGAAAAATATTGCTGTCAACTGACAACTTAAATGACTTTGACTTCACCTGAAAAATACTCTTTGTCTGTTCACAATATCACTGCATAAACAGTCTCTGCTCCTAATAATTATGTTCTCTTAGATGCTGCACTTTTTTAAGTAGGTTCTTTTTCTTCATTAAAAGCATACACACTAGAGTTAGACACACAGGTATAAGGAAAAGGCAAAGGGTTAAAAAAAAAATCTGTAATGGAACAGAGAAAAATGACTGTTCCAAAAGCAGTAATGAACAGTAACAGTCTGACCACAAAGCTACAAAAAAGTGCCGAGAATAAAATAAAATAATTAAAATAAATGCATAACCACACATGTGTAAATTCAAATGAACATGATCATAATGGAATTATTATGAACACCTTAAAACTACCATTAAAGCTGACCTAACATTAAAACCTGCAAGCTAAACTGTACACAACTGTCTTAGTTTAGAAGAATAAGACTAAAAATGAACATACTGTGAAAATATGATTATTCCAATCATTTTATGAACCTGGGAGTGAAAGTAACTGGTCTGCGCTTTCATTCCAAGGATGAAAATCTACAAGGAATTGCAAAGGGTTGTTCTGATGACAGAACTTGACCAACTCTTCAAGTTTCACAGGAGTAGGTTAGAATATTTATAAGCAAATGAACTCATGTTGTCTTAATAGGCGCACAAAACACAAAATATTTGACAGGCAACATTTTTCTGCTTGCCGATTCTCACTTGTCGGCACTTAGTATACAAACACCTAATAGTTGTGTGAGAAGTATGCCCTGCCTCCGTGAAAGTACACAAAAGAATACATAACTTTAAAAGCATACACTGTAACAAACAGTTTTGAAGTAGCGTTTGTGTGCTATTAATAATGCAAGTGACAATTTCAAGAACTGGGATGTTAGGCTGAAAACGGATGTGGACATAACATGAAACTGATTGGGACGCCACTAAGAAATTCATGGAAGGCTGATCTTAAGATTCAAAATGCGTAAACTGTTTTCTTACATGTGTCAAGACGCTGCCTTGAAGCCTGCAACATGCAGTAGAAGACAAGTACTGTTCATACCTGCCAGGTGCCATGCACATCTCTCTGCGTTACCTAGACAACTGTTCAAACCTCTGTGCAAATCAGGTCAACTACATTACAAAACAAAAGAAAAAAATACAGAACTATTGTTTCAAGGAGATAAAGGATTATACCTTGGTCTTTAGAGGGCCCTGGCGCCACTGGCCCTGCCTTGACCGCAGTCTTGGTGTCCATGGTTCAAAGGTCACCTTGACTGTTCTTCAGAGGTCAGTCAGTCTGCAGCTTCTTGTCAACTGTGTTATCTGAGCAAAACATAAAACAAAACAATTTTTTTTTCAACCCAGAATAATGATAATGATAACTGTAAGCTACAATTATTGTCTTTATTAGCTACCAATGCAACATCTTTTATGATGCAATCATGCCTAACAACAATGCTGAGCACTCAACAGGACTGTTTTTGACATGACAGAGGAAAGAGATTGCGCTCAATCGTAGTCATGCTCTGCCAAAGAGTGAGACACTGAGAGAGGGCAGTAAATTGCACAGTTCACACTTTCATTTTCTTTTGTAAGGCGGTTGCAATCTTATGTGGACATGACCATATGAACACTTTAATTCAGTTTCCAGCTGCCGTCCAAACACACATGTATGCATAAATCTGCTTCGTCAATTGGTCATGATGGTATCCGTCAATTGGTCATGATGGTATCCGTCAATTGGTCATGATGGTATCCGTCAATTGGTCATGATGGTATCCGTCAATTGGTCATGATGGTATCCGTCAATTGGTAACACTAACAGAAACACAATGATGCAGGATGTCTTACTAGGTCTTGGTCAATTGATTGTATTGTCATCATGGTCTTGGTCAATTGATTGTATTGTCATCATGGTCTTGGTCAATTGATTGTATTGTCATCATGGTCTTGGTCAATTGATTGTATTGTCATCATGGTCTTGGTCAATTGATTGTATTGTCATCATGGTCTTGGTCAATTGATTGTATTGTCATCATGGTCTTGGTCAATTGATTGTATTGTCATCATGGTCTTGGTCAATTGATTGTATTGTCATCATGGTCTTGGTCAATTGATTGTATTGTCATCATGGTCTTGGTCAATTGATTGTATTGTCATCATGGTCTTGGTCAATTGATTGTATTGTCATCATGGTCTTGGTCAATTGATTGTATTGTCATCATGGTCTTGGTCAATTGATTGTATTGTCATCATGGTATTCGACAATTGTTGTATTGTCATCATTTGCCACCACCGCAGCATGTTTGTGACAAAAGCTGCTGAAAATTTTGCCACCTGTATGTCATTAGTAACAGTATGGTTCATTCACTCAATTTCAACTAAAATTAAAAATGTCATCTTTTCCGCACCTAATACTTGATGTTAAAATTGTTGTGTTTAATTAGCGTGTATCCAGGTGTCAGTGTCACATGACCTACACCAAAAACGGGGGAATTTACCGGGAAATGCACCCAGTGCTTTTTCTGGTCCCATGCAGTGCTACCAGTACCTGAGGTAAAATTCCTGCATGAAATGCTCCACATTGTATTGAATTTGAATTTTTAATTTCTGCATCAATAATGGAATTTAAATCAGCAGACACTCCTTCAATCTGCCAGCGGTCGCGCTGCTGGAAGAACCAAACTATAGTGAAAGATACAGATAATGTATAACTGTAAGATCAGCCTTATGAAATGATATACATGTATATGGGTCATTCTCAGAAATGGTGGTCCAAAGTGTTACATGTACAAAGTAAAAAATAAAGTGTCAAGAAATACAAAATAATTGTTTTTACTATGAAGTCTATTGTTTGCTATACATAACAATGCAAAAATTAGACAAAAAGAGTAATTGGTTGCTGAATAAGAGACGTTTTAAAGTGTTGTATTTACGTGATGAATGTTGTAACATGGAAACCAAATTCCAACTTTAAACCACCTAAGCCTTCAATCCTTTGTGCATTTTTTATCAGTTCTGCAATATTTTTGTGTTCTACCCAACACATTCTAGTTATGAAAGGTAAGGACTTCAACTAATATTGGTAAAAAAATGACATTTGGAACTGACTAAGGTGAATGTCGTAACACAGAAACGATATGCTTGAACCACTTTCGGTTCCTGTGCGACAGACATGAATCTGCACTGTTTGGCCTTTCCTGCCGGCAAAACCCGTCTGACCCAAAATAACTACACAAAACACAATTCGTCAGAGTTTGCTGTATTTGTTGAAAGTTCCTGTTGCGTTCAGATTACCCATTTTAAGTACTTGATGAATGTCAAACATCGACAATCAGAGGATACAAAAACTTCTTGGCTGCTTTGTTCTGTAAACTTCGCGCTTTGAGAGACTGTTTGCACTCGATATCCTTCCGACACTACATTGTCGCCATCCGCGGTGTGTAAGTTTGTGACAAAGCTTTGCAGGCTCGACAATTAAGTAAAAACTATCTTCAGTCGTAACGTAGGTCGGGAAACAACGCCATGAGTTTCAGCAAATGATATGATTCTGGTGTTTTCTGTGAATATTTGGCTGTGATTCAAAGGACTATTTTCTTGTTCGAACTTCCTGTGCGCCAAAGAGCTAAAAATAGCCGTGATGTGGCAAAGTCATGGAGCACATTGCTGTTCAATGTTCGCACGTCGAGTCGGGATACGATGCGTTACGACATTCAGATTTTTTTGTTCGAAGCCCGTAACTTCAAATTCAGCGTGAGTTTTTGCAAAGATGTGTTGCTACGTCCAAGACTGAACTCCTGACTGTCGATTGCAGTAATTTGTTGGTGTTTGCATGTTTGCATTTAGCCATGAGAATGAACATATTGTTGATCACGAAAGTCGTGTAACGCTTCGGCGATCCGGAAACGGCCGAACTTCGCAATTGAAAAGCACACAAAAACAACACCAACGTATAGAAACCATTTTTATTGACATACAACAATGCATTAATGTCTCAGGAATAGATTCAGATGAAAAAAGTCGTGGTAGAAATAATTTTAATTTACTTTTTATATTTAGTCAAGTTTTGACTAAATATTTTAACATCGAGGGGGAATCGAAACGATCGAGGGTCGTGGTGTATGTGCGTGTGTGCGTGTGTGCGTGTGTGTGTGTGTGTAGAGCGATTCAGACTAAACTACTGGACCGATCTTTATGAAATTTGACATGAGAGTTCCTGGGTATGAAATCCCCGAACGTTTTTTTCATTTTTTTGTTAAATGTCTTTGATGACGTCATATCCGGCTTTTCGTGAAAGTTGAGGCGGCACTGTCACGCCCTCATTTTTCAACCAAATTGGTTCAAATTTTGGTCAAGTAATCTTCGACGAAGCCCGGACTTCGGTATTGCATTTCAGCTTGGTGGCTTAAAAATTAATTAATGACTTTGGTCATTAAAAATCTGAAAATTGTAAAAAAAAATAAAAATTTATAAAACGATCCAAATTTACGTTTATCTTATTCTCCATCATTTGCTGATTCCAAAAACATATAAATATGTTATATTCGGATTAAAAACAAGCTCTGAAAATTAAATATATAAAAATTATTATCAAAATTAAATTGTCCAAATCAATTTAAAAACTTTCATCTTATTCCTTGTCGGTTCCTGATTCCAAAAACATATAGATATGATATGTTTGGATTAAAAACACGCTCAGAAAGTTAAAACAAAGAGAGGTACAGAAAAGCGTGCTATCCTTCTTAGCGCAACTACTACCCCGCTCTTCTTGTCAATTTCACTGCCTTTGCCATGAGCGGTGGACTGACGATGCTACGAGTATACGGTCTTGCTGAAAAATGGCATTGCGTTCAGTTTCATTCTGTGAGTTCGACAGCTACTTGACTAAATATTGTATTTTCGCCTTACGCGACTTGTTCATGATTTCAAATGTGTCACCCCTACTCACTCTCACTGGACCACCATTTCTGAGAATGACCCATATATATGATGTCGGGAGCAGATATCAGTGAAGATAAACCAGTTGATCATGCTGTTTAAAATCAAGGATAAGCATACCTGTCAAGTCCTACGCATTCTGCGTAATTCTTACGGTTTTTCTGTGTTTTTTGGGTCCTACGTCGTATACCTCAAACCATACGCATTTTCAGCTTTTTTTGTTGTTTTGTTTTGTTTTTTTTGTTGCTGGCATGGACTGCCATTCATTCATTTCTGAGGAGGAGCTTGCACCAGCCACACAACAGAAGTTCTGGCATGATGGGCGCCAGTTCTACGTGGCCTGTGTGAGGAAAATGTTGAATAAATTTCCATTTGGCAGTGAAACCCTGCAACACCTTCAAGTGCTGGATCACAGTCTGGGAGCTGACACACTGACTGCCTTCTTGCAGGTCAAAATTAACTCTGATGCATGCTGCCATGATTTTATTTTTAAGGTGACTGGCAGCATGATTGACAAAGCAAAGATTTGCACAGATGAATACAACAAAGAACACAAGTGACAAGTGACAAGTGAGAAAAAAAATGAACGAACAAGAGTGCAGTGTAAATGTATTACATGGAGTGGTAAATAAAGAGCAGTTTGTGTAGAAAGGAATTGATGTGTTTTACTTTTAGTTTGCAAAAAACAATCTGATTGGTTTAGTGTGTATGCGTGAGAAGTTGAATTTGTGCGTTTAACCACATCCTGATCCACGCATTAACTATGGTTTTTGATCCCCAACTATGGTTTCTTATGCCATTTACTATGGTCAGAGGCCAAAAGTACTTGACAGGTATGGATAAGCCACAATTTGTTTATAAAATAGCTAAAATTTGTTAGCTTCAGGGGGGCTTTGCCCCCCAGACCCCCCAACGGGACCCTGGACCCCAGGTTGCAACCCCCCCCCCCCCCCACCCCATCTGGCTTTAACTGGTCTGCCCCTGTAATCTGTGTTCCCAAGACAATGATTGTATGTATTGATGTTCCCCTCTTGAGACAGTTGAGTCTTGTGCTTCAATGTTTCGGTGACTTTGGATGAGCCAAAATAATAGCCGAACATTTTCCAAGATGTCCTGTATCTTTCTGACAGTTTCGGCCAAATGTCCCAACATGAAAATGTCTAGCAACAACCCCGCTTTACAATTAGTGAATTACACTACACAGTACACTGTAGATCTCACACACTTCAGTCTCTACCTCGGCCTATCACCTGCCAAAAAAGGCAAAACCGTGGTTACGTCCAAAAAGACGGAGATGGAAGAGGAAAAAGAAGATGACGAATCCTCCATCACAATGCTAACAAGGAAACAAGCGTTTGCCAGAATTCAGTCATATTATTTGTAACAATTTTCCTTTTTCCTGCACGTCTGCAACTGCAAGCTGTACAAAGCAGGCCGTGATGATCCGACATGGTTCTCCGGTGAAGATTAACATATTCGCAACTTCCAAGTCAGCAGGTAAATAAACCCTCTCTGGTCCCTGCTTGCTGCAAGTATGTTGGTATAATAGATGTATGCGTAATCGCAAAGACAGATGAATAAAAATCAACACAAAAGGAACGTACCAAAAATTCGCAACCTGAAAGTCACATTCGCCATTTCGCTAAGTCGACGCCATTTGCTGACAACAGGAACAGACGCATGAACGGATTTCGATTGGTCAAAACTACTTGACAAAGCGTACCGTATATTTTGCGTCCTCCGATGTCAATGCCAATGGGATTACATCAACACGTCTACGTGTATATTTCTGCACGTGCTGATTTGTTTCTCTCCTTATTTGGTTTTGTTTGATTTGGTTTTGCGCTATATCTTTATCTCTCTCTCTCTCTTTTGGAAAACTGGATGATAGATTCATATCTTTGAATGTAACAAATGCGCAGCTCTTATAGACCCAAATAAAAACTTTTAAAAAACCTTTAATAATAAATACTGTACTCACGTAGACGATGAAGTTACAATTCCCTACAGTTTTGACCCTCGGGACTTTTTCATGTATTGTCCCTTTGTTTTGGTATCAATGTGACATCTCGTCTTCTTTCTGTTCTATTGTCTGTCGATCTTCTTCTTTTCAGTTTTGTTTTATATCTATACCTGGAGATCGAGACCCTTGGGTCCAAACGGTTTAGAATTGTAACTTCATCGTATTGGTTAATACATGAGTACAGTTGGGTTTTTTGTTTGTTTTTTGTTGTTTGTTTGTTTGTCAGTTTTGTTTTTTGTTGGGGGGGGGGGGGGGGGTGTTCTTGCTCTTGCACGAAGTCACCATTGTTCGTCCACTGTGTAATGACATTCAACAGGTATTAATACATACAGTAACTGTAGACATCTACACGTACCGTACCTAGACTCGGTTTTTAAACTACCCACAAAGCTAACGTTGCTCAGTCTTGCAAATTAAGGACTTTCGTGTGTTGTAGATGTGAACACGTAACTAATAAGACTATCCTAAAATTAGCCTTGTTTACTGACAATGTTACATGTAATATGATCCACTTATGCCAGGTACAAAACGGTAACAATGAACACTGGATTGACATTAACAATTGGCTTGACATAAACAAATATAAACTGGACATTTCTCAGCAAGTAAATATGGAATAATAAAAGGAAGAGAAAAAATATCAAATGAAGAAACTGTTCAGTTTCAACTTCTTCTTTTCCAGGGCCGGACTACCGGGGGGGGGGGGGGGGGGGGGGTTATGGGGGTTGCGCAAACCCCCCCCCCCCCCCCCAGCCTAAACATGTACCTCACTTATTTAAAACATTTTTTATTATTGTTTATTTTATGCCGTTTCATTCAAGGAGCGACCATTTTCCTATCTCAGAATATGACCTACCCATCAGCTTCAGGGGGCTTCGCCCCCTGACCTCCACTAGGGGCTCTGCCCCTTGACCACCACTGGAAACCCCCCCCCCCCCCCCCCCCCTCTTAGCCTAGTCCGGCCCTGTTTTCTGTTTCTTTAATTCTTCCATATTTGTTTGCTGAAGGTTTGGCTGCATGTTTACTATTTGAAGTTGACTAGTTAATAAAGAAAATAAGATCTATTCTAACACAAAAGAAGAGCACGAAAGGTCGCTAATTTTACAGCCCCAAAAAGTAACATGAGGAAGACTGTGCGGTAGTCTTTATGCATGGCAATTTACGTTAGTACCGCGTGCAACACATTTACCCTAACCAGTATACCGAGTCCATAACTGGTATGAGCTAGTGTTTACAACAGAGAAGGGAAACGGCATGACGATGTTGGACCAGAAAGTAACACGATAACTTCAATAACTCGCTATATTTGCACAATGCCTCTGCGGGTTTTACTGAGGTTAGGAGTCTCGTCCTGTTTTGTTGTTGTTGAAAGTTAGAAGGCATCTTTTGTGTCGACCCAGACTTTGCCAGACTTTCTTTCTCAGTGTATTCTCCAGGTCACAGATGAATGTCATATAATTTACACAACTCCCAAACATTGGTAGGCCATCATATATTTACTGAAGCAATAACATGATATCCAAACGGATTAGAAAAATAAATTTGTAATAGTAAAACAAATTAAAAAAATAAACACCGTTGAGGTAATCCAACATGTAGTAGACTCAATTTGTCGTGTACGTGAAAACTGTTACGAAGACATACATGATACAATGATACATGTATCACATCACATACATGTGAAAGTTCTCTAATCTGTCTCTTCTATTCAAAGTTAGATGCTGAGCATCCCTTTATTTCATAGCATTTAATTTTATCACACAGTGATTTATGATTTCTTATACTATAGTAACCACACATTCTTAGGGCTTGCAGGGACCTATATTTAGACTAATATAGGTAGGTCTATGGGGCTTGGAATAAGTACATTACAATCCTCGACCTGTAAGTGTACAGCAGATACACAGCTGACATGTATAGAGTATGTCTCTGACAGAGGTAGGTGCATGGTCTGCCAATATGATTTTTATGTTGTTGAAACATCAAAGGTAGAATTCCCAATCTCGACCCTGATTTAATCAATCAATCAATCAATCAATGAGGCTTATATCGCGCATATTCCGTGGGTACAGTTCTAGGCGCTCAGCAGTGATGCCGTGTGAGATGAAATTTTATACGGCCAGTAATTGCAGCCATTTCGGCGCATATTTACCTTTCATGGCCTATTATTCCAAGTCACACGGGTATAGGTAGACAATTATTAACAAAGCAATTTTGCCAGGAAAGACCCTTTTGTCAATCGTGGGATCTTTAACGTGCACACCCAATGTAGTGTACACGGGGGGGGAGTTCGGACACCGAAGAGAGTCTGCACACAAAGTTGACTCTGAAATAAATTTCCGCCGAACCTGGGATCGAACTCACGCTGACAGCTGACAGCGGCCAACTGAATACAAATCCAGCGCGCTACCAACTGAGCTATATCCCCGCCCCCTTGGGAAGTTGATCAATTTCCCTCGGTGAGTTAATTGATCTCTCCACCCCCCCCCCCCCCCATTTCTGTGTGTGTGTGTGTGTGTGTGTGTGTGTGTGTGTCTCAATCTCTGATGCAAGAAACGATCTGTCTGTCTCTCTATTTAATTCTTACACTGTGACAACTCAACTGACATGGATGTATCAGAGCAGATGCTGGAGTGGATCACTGGATGTAAAACAAAATCTTTATATTGCAGGTATTTGATGAACAATGAGCAGCTGACGCAGAAGGTGAGTCTATAGATCTGCACATCCTTACTGCAGTGTCGTTAACTTGTCAGTAAATATTTGTATACAAAGCATTGCCTGTATATATATATTTACCTGAATTGACAATTTACAAAGTGCCCTTGATCAGTTGAAGTATAAATGAATACACCAGAGTGCCCAGAGAATGATATATATATATCCTTGAGAGTGTCAAAGTGTATATCATGTGAATTTCATTCTGTTGTTGTTTTATTCTGTCTTTGCTTGGGTACCTGCATAGCTGTATACATGTGTATGTGTGCATCCTTTCATGCATGCTTACGCGTGTGTGTTTGTCTCAATGGCTGTGTAAATGTCTAATGTTGTGCATAGGCGTGATTTACAAACGTATTGTAGCATTACAAAACCAGTTTGCGCACATGCGACATTATTTAACATCTTGCATTCATCATTAAAGGCACAGAACACCTCCCGTAAACCATCACAGATACTGTCAGGCTTTTACACACAGTACAAACACCCTTTCGTTTAAACACTTACCGCTTGAGAACATCATAGGTACCCTACGTAAAGAGCGAGAAATTTTCAAAGAATTAATTTTGCGGATTGTCTGATCAGACAATCGGACGGTGCGTTTTGACGCTAGACCTAACTTTTAAAATCTAAATAATATATTGACAGATTGTTACACAAACATTCTTAAATCATAAAAGAATTCTTTTTTCATCAAGACAAGATCAGTACAATTCGAAGTTTTGAAAGTTTGAACAATTAAAAGCCGGGAAGCAGGGTCACGCAAGGTCGTGGTTCTCATAGCAGATGACGGTTATGCCTATCGCCAGTTCGATCCTCTGAACAGTCAAAAGCCATCGCTAGAGTTCGTGTGAATCGCAGCCGTTTGTTGCGTTTAGATTCAGAGGTACATAATGTGCTATTGCAGATAAGCTTACAGCGAGTCGCATTGAAATCACAAACTGACGACTACATTGTGAAATAAAGGAAAACTCATGGATCACACAGATTCACGATGGCTCTGCAAAAATAAATTCTTTGAACATTTCTCGCTCTTTACGGAGGGCACCTAGGATGTTCTCAAGCGGTGAGTGTTTAAATGAAAGGGTGTTTGTACTGTGTATAAAAGCCTGACAGTATCTGTGATGGTTTACGGGAGGCTTACTGTGCCTTTAATCTCTCTTGTGACAGCTGGCAGAGAGTTACCCTGTGCGACGAGCGGCTCAGCTGACGGCCTATGTGTTTCACCGGGGCAAGGAGTTAGGTATAAATGTACTTGTTGGAATTTGCTGGTTTTTGAATTTGTGTACCACATGTGTCTGCTGTTCCATTCATATTATTCGAATCCTTGGACGGAAACTGGATTCTTTCTGTGAGAAATTCTACTTTATTTTGGTTGAAATGTCAATCAATCAATATGAGGCTTATATCGCGCGTATTCCGTGGGTACAGTTCTAAGCGCAGGGATTTATTTATTTTTTTAAGTTTTATTTTTTATGCAATTTATATCGCGCACATATTCAAGGCGCAATGTAGTATTATAATTATGTTTATTTGTTTCTCTGTGTGTATACATGTGTGTGTGTGTGTGTGTGTGTGTGTGCGTGCGTGCAGAGGGGGGGGGGGGGGGTTCTCCATTTCCGTCTTGAATGAAAAAAAAAATGTGTGTCTAAATGCTTGTCTTCTTTGTTGGTTGACTGGTGCAGTGGAACCTGTCTAAACAACCTCCCAAGGGACCAACCACAAGTGGTCCTTACAGAGGTGGTGGGTATGGAAAGGTGAATGATTTAGGGGGAAACCTCGTCAGAATTCCTTTGGGATGGTCAAAATGGGGAGGTTGTTGTTATCAAGGCTGGTTCCACTGTGACTCTGTACAATCAACATCTGAAGATGCTCCTTTATTCACTCTTTCACACTCTCATTACTGTTTCTCTGTAGATGTGTTGTGTCTTTCTGTTGTTTCATTTGATGAGAGTGCCCCTCTGATGAGAGGACACCTCCCAAGGAGGGCACTTTCTGTAGTCCCTTTGTCAAACTAGGCTTGTGAGTCGAAGATCTGTGACTCTAAAATGTTGTTTGGACTTAAACGTTCCATAAATAATCCCTCCTTGTGTTTCAGTCTAGTGGACTGCGGTTGTTGCTTGTCTCCATAGTTTGTAATCATTATTTCATCTTCAAAACTACTTTTAGTCTTTTCCATCATGGTGCTCATGCCGATGTTGGCGTTGATGTGGCCTTTTTTAGGAGAGGATGGCGTTGAGAAGTTGCGCCAGTCGGACGTGGTGAACCGCGTGCAGCAAGAAGCTCAGCAGTCGGGACAGAGAGCCTCCAAGTTCACCTCCACCTTCAAGCGAGAACTGCAGGAAGGCTTCAAAGACATCAACGACAAGATCAAAAAGGACAGATAGCACTGTATTCACCACTATGGGTTGTACGTGCAAGTGTGGATGATACTTTTCAGTACAGTGGTACCTGTGATGCAAGGAACCTCTGATGAGAGGACACCTTCAAAGGAAGGACACTTTCTCTTGTTCTTTTGTCTGCCAATTTGACCAAAAATATACCTGTTATGAAAGCTGGGCCACCTGCAAGGTAGGGACACCTTTAGCTGGTCCCATAAGCAAGTCCTTGGCATTGCAGATATCGCTGTACCAGAGATATTGGAACTGTTTTGAGGTGAACTGTCAATGAAATGGTTGCATATCATTCTCAATATCTTCTCGAAAATCTTTCGACTTTGTGGAACTGGAATATGTGTGACTGGGTAGTATGTGTTCATATAGTGTATACATGTATGACGAAACGGCTCGCTCTGAAGTCTGATTAGAAAGGAAGCAAGAAAAGCACCAGCAGTGGAACCAAAGCAATGTTTTCAAGAATGGTGGTGTTAAAAGGAATGCATTGAATACATAACAGATTTTATGTTATGAGGGAGATGGAAAACATAATAATACAAGCAGCAGCAAGTTTTTTGTATGCCTGTATATTTAAATATTTATTGAGAACCTGGGGGAAAAGTTTGCAGGGACTTGGTAAATAAACTAAAAATTAATACTATTGTCAGTAATTAATACTATTGTCAGTGTGATGTGCGATGTGTGTGTGCGTTTCTAATTCTACAGTAAAGTAAGCACACATGAAATAATTGGTGGGTTGGTGGATTTGTGTGCATGTGCGTATGTGGGAGTGTATGAGCATACCTTCATGAAATGAGCTTTGAATGGCAAGCTATTGTTGTACCTTACCATACCTCGAACCATGTTAAATGAATGTAGATTTCTGGAATTTTGCCCCAGCCTGCGAATACGTGTATGATGCACACACACAAGCATGCAAGCACACACAAACACACACAGATCGATAGAACTTGCCACACAGATTTATTTCCACAGGGTCAATAATCAGACTTGACCAGTGCACAACATCTCTCACAACATGAGCCTACCAACCTGCTACCTGTGAAGATATCACCTGCTAAAGGTACACACCATTTAGATTGACAATCACTGATGCTACACCAGCGAAGTCCTACAAAAGTAACCTCACACTTTAACAATAAATGCTAGTGATCTTCACCAGAAACCTTAAAGCTGAAGAATACTGATTTAGTCCAATTAACTACAGTTTTATTTTAAAGGACGCGCAGTGGGAGACTTCGGGAGGACACACACACATCCGAGGACACCATCCAGTCAAAGATGGACTCGGGTTGTATGACGTGACCATCTTCATTTAAACTTTAGTTGATTGGACAATATCAGTATTGTTCAGCTGTAAAGGTACAGTCCTCATGTAAGGGAGTCCTTGTACACAATCACATATTCTGTCCAGGCTTTCACATGTGGCAAGAGTCGACTTCCACTTGGACACATACCAACAGTCTACAGCCTTGTGTGCCCACTGGGAATGTTTGGATAAAATGATCTTGCCGATTGACATGGGTGTCATTTTCAAAACTAATTCACACAAAAGTTTCCATTCTTCACACTGAGCAGCCAGGCTGTTGACTTGTGATAATTGTGTTCACACGGAAGAGTGATTCACAGGTGAAAATTTGGACAGATCCGTGGTGGGACCCGATCGCTCACACCATGAGGACTGTATATTATTTACTAGAATTGATTTGAAGGGAGAACATTGAAAGTATACTGAAAGAACCAGCTAGTTACAGTAACAATCATCACAAACTGTTAACGTTGAAGAGAAATTTTAAACGAACAAAATAACATCACAAAGTTTTTTCTCACTAAAAGAACGAAAAACAACCACAGCCATCCTAGAGCTAACCCTCTTTCCCACATCGTACTGGCAGGATCTACATGTCAGACACAGCAGGGGATTTCTTCTTCTGCGTTCCGCGCCATGGTAGATTTCCAGTATCGTTTGCCGGCAAAGTCTGCAGTCTGCCGCAGTGAATCTGCCATTCTCAACAGCTGAATATTGTCGTCGGGTCACACGACACTGGGTCCTAACACGGTAGAGAAGCAATGGTTACGTGGAAGTGCCATGTTCGTGTAAACTTTTCTGTGGTCTTCTTTATGTTCTCCTTCCTTTTTTCTCAGTTTGTTCGGAAAAATGAACATTCACAACGTGTCGTAACCAAAACCCAAATATCCATGAATAATTTGAAGAGGATTTCTTTCTTGTGAATTAAAATGTTGTTGAGCATATATACCCGTGGCATGAGGCCATTTGGTACACGAGAAGGCGACTCTTTAATTCATCCAAATGGGATCACAAATTTCTCCACTAACAATAGCTACACCATCCTTTTTTCTGTCACAATTTAGCGAGGCTCTATCTTTAGGTCAAATAATACGATTGCAGTTGTGGGTTGTGGTGAGTAACATTTTCCAGAGCTGAACAAAAAGAAAATGAAATTAAGCAGGCCAGTGTGGCACCAGTACATGTTTCATCCTTGATTTGTACAACGCACGATATTGGCACCAATACAGTAAACACTCTGTGGGAAAAAATACAGCGAAACTTCCAACAAAAATATACATGGTTAAAACACGGATACAATGGAACCCCCTTTTTAAGACCCCCTTCCCCCTTACCCCCATTTTAAGACCCCCTATCCCCTACCCCCATTTTAAGACCCCCTTTCCCCCTATCCCCATTTTAAGACCCCCTTTCCCCCTTTTAAGACCCCCTTCCCCCCCTACCCCCATTTTAAGACCCCCTTTCCCCCTACCCCCATTTTAAGACCCCTTTTCCCCCTACCCCCTTTTAAGACCCCCTTTCCCCCTACCCCCTTTTAAGACCCCCTTTCCCCCTACCTCCATTTTAAGACCCCCTTTCCCCCTACCCCCATTTTAAGACCCCCTTTCCCCCTATCCCCATTTTAAGACCCCCTTTCCCCCTATCCCCTACCCCCATTTTAAGACCCCCTTTCCCCTACCCCCATTTTAAGACCCCCTATCCCCTACCCCCATTTTAAGACCCCCTTTCCCCTACCCCCATTTTAAGACCCCCTTTCCCCTACCCCCATTTTAAGACCCCCTTTCCCCCTACCCCCATTTTAAGACCCCCTTTCCCCCTACCCCTATTTTAAGACCCCCTTTCCCCCTACCCCCATTTTAAGACCCCCTTTCCCCCTACCCCCATTTTAAGACCCCCTTTCCCCTACCCCCATTTAAGACCCCCTTTCCCCCTATCCCCATTTTAAGACCCCCTATCCCCTACCCCCATTTTAAGACCCCCTATCCCCTACCCCCATTTTAAGACCCCCTTTCCCCTACCCCCATTTTAAGACCCCCTTTCCCCCTACCCCCTTTTTAAGACCCCCTTTCCCCCTACCCCCATTTTAAGACCTTACCTTTTTTTTTTAACTTTTTACATTTTCTGTTCTCAACTTCCATAAATGTAGCTCCATTGTGACACCTCCCTCCCTTTAAAGCCCTGGGTTTTGGCGATTCAGGTTTTAAAGGGGGGTTCCACTGTATCATAAACTCAAACTGACCACACGGTCAAAATCCAAACAAATCAAATAAACAATGTGGAGATATGTTGCCAAACAAACGATGGTGAGCTTGGTGAGTCGAAATCAATCGTGTTCCAAAACACTGTCCAAAATGAAGGGATGCAGGGTCATGTTTTCTTTGAGATGAAAAGTGATGTTGGATTTTTTAATTTGATTCACACTTTTGAAGGTAATGAGTATCGCAGGGAAGTAAGTATAAGGAGTATCGTTGATGGAATGAATTGATTCGGGACACTGTTCTGGAACATGACTATCATATATTTAAACTGTCGAATCAATAAATAAACAAATAAATAATAACAAGACTATGAAGCTCAAATCAATAAATAAAGAGATAAATAAGATCAAGAGTATGAAGCACTAAGCTTCGCAACTTAAGAAACAATTTTCAACTTCTTGCCCCTTCCCCTGCAGTAAGAAAAAACACTTTACAAGATGAATACCTGTACACATGAAGTCATGGACACAGGACATAGGCATGTACAGCCACACAATCTCTATTTATACTGCTGATTAATACCAAATGCTGTCACTTACATCAAGAACAACAGCAATAGAACATACCTGCTTAAACCACCTCTTGCACTAACAGAGTGTGTGTGTGTGTGTGTGTGTGTGTGTGTGTGTGTGTGTGTGTGTGTGTGCGTGCGTGCGTGCAATGTATATTTGTTAAAAACGATACAATTAAACAAAATATAATTTTTCGCTCTTCACAGAAGAAAGGTGAAAACAGTAAAACACAAAAAGTTATTTGAGCTTTAACATACAAGTATGCACATTTCTCTCTTGTAACATACAAGTATGCACAATTCTTCTATCTCAGATTTGGTCAAGTGAACAATTTCAAAGCTTGGCTGCTTGTGTGTGTTTACTGGTTTCAGGGAATTGTAGGACTGCCATGTTGTAACAAGCAATTAAATATGAAGAAGTTAACAATAACGAGATCACACAAACATCAAAACAATCACTCTACAATCCACACCTTATGCCTTTACAGGTGAAAGCTATGTTGCTATCACCACAAGCTATAGATAAGCCCACACAGGGTAAACAGAATAAATCAGTTAAATAGATTATGTAACTCTACACAACAATACTCAAACTTAAAATATTGCACTTACAACAATATACCACATAGCTACAATCATCTAACAGGGAGGGCAAAATCTCATCATTTTAACTCGCAGCCAGGTGAGTAACTTCAAGAAAGTCACTAGCCCGCCAGAAATGTCGCTGGCCCGGTACATACCACAGTTGCTGCATCTGCAGTGAAACTCGATATTACAACCTTTGGCCAGAATTTTCACTGGCCAGCTGGGCGAATTACCATGCGGTTTCTACTAGCCCGGCGGATTTTTTACTCGCCCCTGGCGATCGGGCGAACGATTTGGCCATCCCTGTCTATTCCAAGTTTTCTGTGATACATGTAGCTATACACTGAGCACACCCATGTATAAGGAGATCTAGGTCTAGTGGAGAAATGGCAGTTATAAAACACCGACAACAAAATGTCAATTTAGAGTCATACTTAATCATTTATTCCTTACGTATGTTAATAACTTATACAGGGATGATGCTGTGATAGGTTTTTTTTCTCTCCAGCAAACTTACCGAAATGAACATAAAAATGTTGACATTTTTTCGAAAGTTCTAGGCATTTCTTGGCGTCACCTTTTCTCTACCGAAAAATTCTGTCAAATATTTTTCAGTGATTTGAAATGTGTTTTGTTTTTTGTCAACTACTGACACCAAACGACATCCTCCCCAGCAATCAGTTCTTTACACACCACCAACAAGTGACATCCTACAACATGTAAGATTTTGTCAGATCAGTTGGCTCAACCACACACACCACTATAATTATATCCTTCATTTTCATCCCTTCGCAATCACATGCCACTGCTGTAGACACAGCACAACCATTGCCAATCACGTGTGATATACGCTTAAAATGATGAACCTTTACTAACACCAACTTTCAATGACAAAACGTTTAAATTTCACGAAAACGCTACAAGGATGAAACATGCAAAGTCATGACTGCCCCAAAGGTATTTTTTCAACACACCCATAACAAGTAAAATCTATAACAACGATAACAACCAAGAACACATGAAGATCAAACAATGATTAGGAATTGTAGCAAAGCAGATCTTCTTTTCAAATTCACTTCTTCCATGAGAACTCCATACCTGCACCCAAATAAAAACAAACAAATGCATCAATGAATATAGTAAAAAGCACATGTTGCTTTCCCTATCACAGTCTATCAAGGGAATATTACAAGAACTAAATCAACTAACTGTGTAACTTAAGCCCCAAGTAAATAAAATCAATCTTTCAAACCAACCGTATTCAGTTGATTTGGCTGAAACACTTGTTAAAAAGTCTTAAGTTAAAGTATGGAGTCACAGTAACACACAAAAAAAGAAATATGCAAGTTTAAAAGCTTGTCTTAAATAAATGAGGATTATGTTGAACAACTCATACTTTTCCTTGAGCTTCAAACATCAGAAGACAGTTTCAAAATTAATATGACATGATCCCTGTAATTAAGAAGCAAAAGGATCACTCATGGTACTCTAGTTACATGGGAATATATGTATCACCACATTACAAGCCTTAACAGGTAAACAAAACAAAAAAATTAAAATTAAAAAAAGAAGAATTTTTGTTGTAAAAATGACACTAACCAGAGCGAGTGTATGTTTAGTCGTCAGCGCTGTGGTCCAGAATTTGGTCAAAGCAGAAAGGCTGGAATTTATAGCCTGTGCCGCTGTAGAACTTGGACTGAAACTCCACCCTGTAACACAACATCGACAGCATATCAGCTTTTTTTGTCTTTTTTCTTTTCTTTTGTTGTTGATGTTTGCATGCATGGCATAGACTTTTTCGATCAAAGTTGACAATATGTTGTCATGGTTGGAGCATGTGCTTTGGAACATATAATCAAATACACAGTACAAAAACACAATCTTTTTGTAAGGGGCTTAGAACTATGGTAGGATTTGCGCCATGTAAATACCCTTATCATTATTATTATTAATCAAAACAAGAAGAGCAAACGCTCGATCGAGTCACTTTCGCAGTTCTGAATATTATATGAGGCATCAGATGGACAGGAAGAAATTGCTATTCACAACACAATGAGTCACGTTCACATAAAATTTGAGCCCGGTCACTTTTATAGTTTCCGAGAAAAGCCCAACGTTAAGTTGTGTGTTGCCGAACAGAAAAGGCTAGTTATCTCCCTTGTTTTTCTGATAACGTTCGTAAAAGGCTACAGATGTAAATACTTTGATGTAAAGAATAATCCTACAAAGTTTCAATCACATCCGATGAACTTTGTCAAAGATATAAAATGTCTAATTTTTCCTTTGACGCTGACCTGTGACCTTGAAAAAGGTCAAAGGTCAACGAAACCATCGTTAAAGTGTAGAGGTCATTGGAGGTCACGACTAAACAAAATATGAGCCTGATCGCTTTGATAGTTTCCGAGAAAAGTCCAACGTTAAGGTGGTGTCTACGGCCGGCCGGCCGGCCGGACAGCCGGCCGGCCGGACGGCCGGCCGGACAGACTAACACTGACCGATTACATAGAGTCACATTTTCTCAAGTGACTCAAAAAACAATGGGACATAAACTCTCTAAATATTTACGATGTGTGCAACTCAAGAAAGTGAGAGTCATGTTGAATTAATTTCTTGGTACCTGAGATGAACAAGCAACTTTCTGTCTATAGTGCAAAACAGTCAGAGATCTTCAACTCAAAAGTCTGGACTTTAGATCTCAGGCTTAATGATTTTTGATTTTCGTGTCAAGATTATAACCTTTGTAGATGCTACCCTTCTTGTTTTTGAGTCTTAATTTTTTAATTCTGGCAGAATATCTTTTTCCGATTTCTTCATGATAGTTTGAATTGTAGGATGGGGGTTGGTCTGATGGTTCCTCCCTACTGTGGACCATTAAGGGCAGGTGGGCCAGTGCAAAATTGACCAAATCGTTCAAAACACTGTTTTGGGTATTTTAGCAGATTATGTTTCCATAACATACCTATCATCCATGTGTGTCGGTGTTTTTGTCAAAAGTGTCCTATTTATCTGTCAATAAAGACAAAATGTGAACATGTGTGGCATTGATTGTCTTCTGTAGTCGATATTCCCCCGCCAAAAAATGTCTCATTTCAAAGGCTAGTTACAGCTTTGTCCTCAGCAAAACAGTGCATTCACGACATACGAAACTGCGCAGCAGCTCTTGACCTATAACATGACATCAGTGTTTTGATGAATGTTCCATTCACTCAGCCACTTGTCCGTTGCAAAGGCAGCAATCGTAATCGAACGGAAATGTCCATATTTGGAAGGTACTCGACATCCATTGGTTCGTTTCATAAACCGAAATCGGGAACCAGTTTACTTTGTGAGTGCGCATGCTCAGCTTACGAATTTTGCATACGGAAACTACCGAAGAGACTCTCGGCCATGACGGGAACACCCGAAGTTCACTCGGTTTTACAACATCCTGGTTACACATCAAACGATCGGTGACAACCGAAAGCGAATTTTTCCTTGAGAAACAACCTTTGATACGATAACAACGGCTCGAAATAAGAAAGAGGACAATGTCTTTATTAGTTCGGTTAGCAACAACAAGTAGTTCCGCTGGTACTAGGCCAAAGTTTGGATTCTGTCGGTGTTTCCGATACAGAGGAAAGCTTTGATCTCCACGCAGATCCACAGGTCGCCATTTCCGAACACGCCATGCAGCACACTTTTTACGTCTCGGCACGGGCTTGCTTTGCGCTGAATTTGAGTCAGTTTCTGTGCAGTATCTCCTCGACAAGCAAGTTGAGCATTTGCTACGCAAAAAAACAAAAACAGGAGAAAGTATCCAACATCAGTCAGATTATCGGTAATGTTTGCTGGGCCTGCCATTTCCCGAACGAAACTGGATCAGCAACTGTTTGTATCAATCTGCACTTTCGTAAATTCCGTCACTGTCTTGACGAACTGTGTCATTTTCTTCACCGCGATACACAGTTCAGTGCGAAGAGCTTCTTCAGTAAATCGTTCAGATTCCACGTACGATTTGTTGTCAAAAAACAACTCAAACGAAAGTTTCAAACTCATCATCCTCCATCTTGCTTGTCGAAGCACCAAAGTACTGTATCGATGTAAAAACAAAAGCAGAAATCTTCGAGGAAACTAACAAATCGACGAGATAACGGAAGGAAATAAGTCTCGTTCTGGCTCAAGTAAGTTACCGTTAAAAATACCTTTATTCTCGCATGCAAGATTTATACAAACGAGAATCGGGTCATTGATACACGTTTAGCGCTGGGGCAGTATCCCCATGCTGGTTGACAGAGGGAAAGAAGGGATGGACGCATAAATTCGCTGCTGGCGTGCTAAAGGCTAAGTAGTTTGCAATTCAAATAAACTAAGCTGTTCATTCATAACACAGTTTTGTCCTTGTGTGTCTGTTTCAATAGTGTTTCTGTGGTGTTCAATCTTCAATGTCGTATTTCTTTCGAATACATCACCTCAATTTAACTAATAGGAGTTACCTTACTTACGAGTGCTAGACTGAGAAGCGTCCTATGTTACCAGTACTAGACTGTAAACAAGGTCGCTAACTCTAGATTTCCGTCGGTATACCATTTAGGGGAGTAGTCTCCCTTTGTCGGTAGTACCTCTCTGCGCATGTGCCAATGCCCATAATCCAAAATTTTAATAATAAATTTTCATTTAATTAATATACTTACCCAACTCACATATAGCAATTAACTCTAGTTCAGTGCTGGTAACGCTGTACACGTTCCCCTTGGTAACAAGGGAGACCACCCTAAAAAAGAGTGATCCATCCCATAATATCAGACCGATGTCCGGTCCAACATCCGTATGCGTGCGCATACGCCGCCATTTGTATCATTCGAACGAAGCCCAACTCACTACTTTTTTAGAACCCAATACCACCACAGCGGGGAGGCGGGAGGGTTTAAACGATGTGAGTTGGGTAAGTATATTAATTAAATGAAAATTTATTATTAAAATTTTGGATTAAATTACATATTATTACCCAACTCACATATAGCAGATTGCTACTATAGGTGGCGGGTATATAGCGAAAATTACGATAATAGAACCTGTCCTGCGACTACCACAACCGGTAACGCGGAACTGCCGTCCTGTAACAAGACGCCTCTGAGGTAGAAGTTAATAAAAACCTCCTCAGACCACCAGTAAGCCGACTCCAGTACTTCAGCCAAAAAGGCCCGACCGGAGGACTGCCAAAGAGGAGGCCCATGCCCTTGCCTCAAACGTTCTAGCTATAGAGAAAGGCAAAACTGCCCTAACATCTCCAGACTGTGAATGTCAACAGGTAAACCTCTGTGTGATCAACATGGAGACTCACTTGGTTAAAGTCCCTTTCGCAATATCCTTACACCTGCTGTGTTAAGCGATATCATAAAAGCTTCTGACTTTCTGACCAAATGCCGAGTCCGTGACAGGTACCTTCTGAGCGTCCTCACCGGACAAATAACCACATCAAGCTCCCCAGGAGCAAGAATCCAGTGTAGCAGTCCATCTAGGTAAGGTTGACTACAAAACGTCATACCTCTACCAGAGTAGATAGACCTTCTTCCCTCCATAACTCAGTGTTTAACGTCGTTTTCAACCGTTCAAGGTTAAACCACGACGGAGATGAAAGATAAGGCAAATGCCCTTTGATTCAATGATCTAACAAGATCCGTGAAAGACAGAAAAATACTCGAAACTCGAAAAGTTAAACTGGCTAAACGTGACTCTAAAGGAACCAAACTCATGCTTCAAGAAAAGAAAGTGCAATTGGAAGCTGGTTGCCCCCATTACCGCTTAAATGCCGAGGTTCAATCACGACCGAGATGAAAGATAAGGAAAGTGACCTTTGATTCACTAATCTAACAAGATCCGTGCGAGTCAGAAAAATCTTCGAACCTCGAAAAGTTTAATTGGCTAAACGCGACTCTAAAGGAGCCCAACTCTCACTTCATGAATTGAGAATGCAATACGAAGCTGGTTTTCCCTATTTTCCGCTCAAATGCCAGAAAATTACAAAGAAAACCCACAAGTCATAGATCAGACTTTCTTAAAAGAGCTGTCTTTATTCAAAATAGCCAGCAAGCACGCTTACTCCCACTTCTCACAGAAGCTACTAGAGTAAGCTTAGCCGTTTTCCGTGATAAATCGCCAGGCTAGCCTTGAAAAAAGGGTAAAGCCAAGCTGCACCAAGCCGTAACAACGTGACCGAAAACTCATAAAGTCTTAAAAAAAAAAAGACATGGAAGACAACACGGAAACCCAAAAAGAAAGGTGGATAGCCACCTGCAATAAACAGAAAGAAGAGGAGTTCTTTCCGTAAGAAAAAAGCACTTTGAACCAAGCCAGTCAAAGTGGCAAGTGAACAAAACACAAAAACCCTATAGAGACTCTGAACCAAATCCAGAGTCGAGGCGGAAGCCCCTGAGAATTTCAAGGATACCCCTACAGTAGACATCCGTGTAAACCGAATGTGAGAAAGCAAAGATGCCTTCTTGCCAGCCTTAAGAGGGCTGGGAACCAAGATTGCAAAGACCCGTCTGTGAGACCAAAAGGTCGCCGAACAGATCTAAGAAAGAGCCCTGTGAAAGCGAGGGTATCGAGCCAAAGCTAAAATAGACAACAGCCAGCCTGAAGCTTTTCGTTTGGAAACAAACAAACCGCCAAGGCCTGCCTAACGCTTTCCCTTTTACCATGAGCTTCTCTTAGAAGGAAAAACCCCGCGTGCATAGCAGCGGATTCAAAGAGAAAACTTCCAAACGAGAAAGAGATTAAAGTCATGCCAAAAGAACAAAACTTTGAAGGCAGAGGCTTACTCCTAGGTAAAAGGAGGCAAAGCAACATCCTTTGTATCTGCGTCCTGTAGGACCACAAAGATAGCCATACAGAACGTAACCGCCCAGGCGAGAGAAAATAAAAACAAGTACAAAAGAGCCCATCAAAAAGAAAAGATGAGACAATCTACCCGAGCTAGGAGACCTTGATCTTACAGACAGTTTCTCCTTGCTATCAAAAACCCAATGGATGTTTGCCAAACCCGAGGGCGGTTCCGTAGAACGCAAAAAGAGAACCTAAGTTCTTAGGCTTGGCATTAACCGAAGCCTACAGAAAGCGCTCCGTGAGTGACACGCTACTTGAGCGTGCAACACAAGCCAAAGCACCCTCGCCACAGGTCACACGTTGTCCACCAAGGAAGAGCCAAGTGGTGACAAAGAAGACTCGCTTGTGAAAACTTCCACAAGCACAAAGGATCCCGACGGAGGATCTAAGGGCTAGACACTCAAAGATTCTCCTCGGAAAGCTCAAAACAACTACGAACTGCCGCGAACAGCGACACAAGTGAAGTAAGAGCCTCCCTCCTGTTCAAAAGCATTATCATGAACATCGAAATGATGAGACCCAGTCACCCATCCCGATAAGGCTAAACTTGCCAACATCGGAAAATTTTCGAAAAACAGAAAATTTCAAACGCCAGAATTCCATGACCAGATCTCCATCCACCTGTCCCATGCCAGCTGGAAGACTGGAAGGGGAAGTGGATACAGCCTGTATAACAGCAAAGGAACCGCAGTAACGGAACCGGAAGCTAAAAGCTGAAAAGTGCCGACTACCAACGCAGTGTTAACAGTAGAAGGCTGTCCCATCCTGTAACCGGAAGATGCAGCCGCAAAAGCGGAAGCGAAACCGGCCGTGGATAAGTAAACATGAGAACCAACCGGTTGTATAGAAACACACCGGAAGATTCCATAGAACCTCGACCCATTACAGCTGCGAGCGCCACTGCCCTTGCTAACTTGAAATGGAACCTGAATACGGTGCTAATCGTTAATGCGGAAGCACCTGCATCTGAACAGCCGTCAAGCACAACCGTGCAATCCGGAAGCTGCCTTCCTGTTTGACTCAAATTATCCAACAAGGAACCAGCCTTACTGCTCGCTTCCTGCCCCCCCAGGAGGAAGCGGAAGTCAAAACTACAAGAAATATGCCATCTTCAGGGCAATGAACGACGATTCCCGGCCGCGGAAGTGAACCTACTGTTCCTCCGAACTCCGGAAGTCGTCGAACAAAGGCAGGGGTGGACGAGGCAAAAATATTCCTCAGCCACTCCTTCCTGTCAAGACCTAAATGCCGTTTATCACTGCGCACATCACTGCGCTGGACACCTTGAACGGCAAGCTAAGCTGGGTGACATCCACCACCGTGGACACCTCTCCAAACATCACCTTCCTACTCGGTATCAAAGTTAGGAAGGTGACCCCCAGAGAGACTCGCATGGCCAATCCAAGAATCACCCAGCCCAACAACTTCCTGCCCCCAGGGCGGAAGCTTACGTTGCCCAGCCACGAAAATGCGTGCTACATTCCTCGCGCGAACGTACACCACTTTCACCGGAGAACCCGGCTACACGTGGCCATATGCCAACTCCAGGGCAATGGACAACGATCCCCGAAAGCTGAAGAGAACATCCTGTTCCTCCGAACTTCCAGAACTCGAAACCGGAAAGAGGTGGAGTCAGTTACGCCCTGCTCTCAACCACCCCTTCCGGTCAAAACTTAAATGCCGTTTTCCGCCGACCACGTCACTGCGCTGGACAACTTGAACGGCAAGTTAAGCTGGGTGTCATCCATCCCATGAACGCACCCTCGTTAACCTTCCTGCTCGCCATCGTAGTCAGGTAGGTGACCCTAGAATGACACCCATGGTCAGCCCCAGAGTCACCAATAACTTAAATGCCATTTCCGTTAGCCCACGTCACTGCGCTGGACAACTAAAACGGCAAGAAAGCTGGGTGTCGTTAGCCTTCCTGCTCGCCATCGAGTCAGGTAGGCCACCGCGGCCTATTCAGTCACACCGCCCTGCTGGAAACCAGACGCAGGAGGTTGACCTACAGACGGACACCCGCGGTCCGTCTCTCGAGGCTGGGAATCCTCTACCACTGAGGCATCCCCGTCATCCGCCCTACCCTCCGACTCGAGATCAAGCTCAGAGCCAGGAGGCAGAACATCAGACAGTTTATCGTCGGCAGAACCGACCACTTCCTGCCCCCTGGGCGGAAGAGGACTAAAACGGTCCCCGATATTCTCATTAAGAGACGTACGGAGGCGTTCGTCCTTTCGCTGCTCATAAGAACTCTCACGGCCTCCAACGCACGAGAGAGCCCCCTGAGCTCGCACACCGGCAAGCGGTGTAGACATACCTTGTACTGGTGTCACATCGGGAGAGACACCAAGACGGTACCTCCATCCTGCGAAGCATGGCATCCGCCCGAGTCACAGTCGCCGAAGGCTAAGCGGAAGCCGAAGCCGGAACTGCAGGCGACCGCCGGATCTTGGCTAAGGAAAGAAAACATCAGAAACACCCGCCGGAAGCGCACACAATTCCTCCCGAGTGGAAGAAAATCCAGACGCTAATGACGAAAACTTGAGAGCTCAGCGTCAACAATAAAGAAGCAACGTCGGCTGGCGCTAACCCAGGGCAGCCAGGCGAAACAGAAGCAGAAGAAGCTACACCAGAACGACTACTCTTGTCAGAAAGTAAACAAGTCTGACCGGAAGATTGTTTGTACGTCTGCTAACACGGGAGACTTAACAGAAGTTGACTCAGAGACACAGACGCGGACTTCCCTGCGCCCTTATCTCTCCTTGAGCTCCCTTTCGGAGGCGTAACGTCAGCTACCTGCCTCGAACTAGGCTTCCGTTAAGCGCTATCAACAAGCGCAGCCTCCGCCATAGCAAACAACTCACGAAAAATTTCACAGAAACAATTTCAGAAAAATTTCACAAGTACAAACGAGCGACGAAAACGTCGCTAAAGTTACACAAAATCGGAAAGATCTCACCACACAGCATAGGTACAGGTGTAAAGTAAGGCGGCGACCAAGGGGAGAAGCCAAAGCAAAAGACTCTGGCGAAAAGCTGAAGACAGCAGGAGCGTACATCAGGAGCGTCCTACCCAGTTGAACCGCTGAGAGAGAATGATACAAATGGCGGCGTATGCGCACGCATACGGATGTTGGACCGGACATCGGTCTGATATTATGGGATGGATCACTCTTTTTTAGGGTGGTCTCCCTTGTTACCAAGGGGAACGTGTACAGCGTTACCAGCACTGAACTAGAGTTAATTGCTATATGTGAGTTGGGTAATAATATGTAATTTAATCCCCAGTTTCAATTTCTTGCTACGGGGAGCTAGACGTGTATTTAGACCTTTCCCGTCTAAGAAGACTTCCTTCACAGGAACTACAACTTTCACCTTCAATCACGGTTTGGGCTTTCCTTTTTAAGGGCGATTACTACGCCCGTATACATTCAATGATTCTTCACGTTGAACAACGTAACGAACCGTGAAAATGAAAGTGAAACGGCTTAAAAATGTAACAAAGTTACTTGGTCATAAGTAGAAGGTACTTCAATCATCAATGATACCTTGTTGACACACAGAGCCTAACAGGCTCCGTTACTTGTCTTTTAAAACTAGTGAACATGCAATTGAACGACAACTATTCTTTACTCAGTCGTTACGAATGTCGAACAGATATTTACAGCGGTTGGACCGGTTTCATTGGCGCAATAGAACTCCGCGAACGATAACTTACCTTGCCGCTTTCAATGGAAAGCAACGGCAGGTCACCCTACACATCAATGTAGGAATACGAACAAGACCTTCAACTTCGAAATTACCCAGAAGTTTTTTGCGTTTTAACAGCTTTTTATCGACTACAGCGAGGTTTACCAGGTGCGTTATCCCGACCGGAAGCGCATTTCTGATCCGAATTTTTAGGCGTACAAAGTACCGAGCGCCCGCGAAGGTTACATACGGCGTATGAATACTTCTGTCATTACAAACTGCGATGACTCTTGCGGGCAGCGTAGATACGGAACGCAGTACGCTTGAACGCTGATTGAACTGAAGGCACAGAGCGCCCGCGAATGTTACATACGGCGTATGAATACTTCGGTCATTACAAACTGCGATGACTTTTGCGGGCAGCGTAGATACGGACCGCAGTACGCTTGAACGCTGATAGAACTGAAAGCGGGTTGTATCGAAGAATAACAACAAACCTCGCCCGCTTGGAAAGAAAACCAAACACTGAGATTGAGACATGCGCCTCCGGGAATATTACGGAGGGAACTTCCTTTACTCTCAGAGAAAGGCAAGTAATTCTCTCTCCTATGTTTCTGGGAAACGATGTTTTCTGCGGTTGGCAGATTATGGTTTTGGTATTTTTATCAGATGATCATGGTGGACTCACAGAGACCACGTGGTGGTACTTCTTCAAATTGGATAAAGAATACTTTCCTTGCCAACTTAACTTGATTAACTTGTAAACTTGTATGCGTGCATACATACACATTATATATATATACAGTAAATATATATTTAAAAAAAATTTTTTTTTTTTTTTAAATTGACAAGGAAGAATTAAAGTGTATGCAAACACAGATGGGACATCTTTATTGGGATATAATCCTTTTTTCTTGGCAGAGGGTATCAAAGAAGTCAGTTGATGTTACAAATTCCATTTTCATGGAGTGTTTAAATCAGCTATCTGAGTGGTAAAAGATTTAACTTATGGTTAAACTCAAGTGTTTACACTTTGAGATTTACACTCAGCTAAAATCTGTTGATACCACAGTGCCAGGAGACAGCTCTTCAAATTCAATTAGAACAGGCACACATATATACTTATGTTCTGTTCCAGTGCACAATTGATGTACATTACACTTGAATGACATGTTATCAATAATATACAGTTGAAACCATGCCTTAGGGGCATGAATAAACTTGGTTGTTAACACATGAGTATTACACTCAGCTGAGTTTTCACAACATGCAAGATCGAGCAAGGCTCTGAATAATACTCACAGGTGAGCTTCCTATAATGTTGTCATGCCTCTACTTATTCCTGGTTCGTAGGCAAAACCTAAGCCTCTGACCTTTAACAAGGCCACATCTCTACTGTTGTCAACTAATCCTACGACTAGGTTCTCAGAAGTAGACAACAGGACCTAACAATAAGAGGCCGCCCTTAAATAACACTGGCTCTAGTCAGGTTCATACAAGGGATACAATGTTTATCATTTCATATTATGGAAAATATAACATATTTGCTAAACGAATGTTGTTACAACACACAATTAACTATGCCTCCTAGACAGAGCGGCTACTCTCATGAGAAAGGTACTGGATAAACTCTTGGCACAACCATGCCGTTATCAGTACGAGGGGGAATTAAGTCATATTGACATGTATTTATATATACGTAGACATTACCAAACAGACAATGTCGGGCGCTCTGGGGGAATACCTCCAGTAAGCACAGGAAGAGACAGGCTTCCTTTTCGCCCTGATAACTCCCAGGATCGTTGCGACAGCTAATGACAGACCCTCCAGCTGTCAGGCAAGACGTCCACTGGGCGTAACATGAGTAGAATCTCCCTGAGGTAGCTACAGCCTCGTCTGCAACCTCTCCCTTGAGGTGACCCCGAAACACGGCTGTTGACAGGACTGGGCCCCTCCCACCACTATCTTTGCCAGGGTTCCCCATCATGATGGTGGCTTCATGCATTTTGACTACCAGTATTCAGTGCTGCAAACTGCCTGTAGCGATGCTTCAGCACCGGAAGGACAGCTCCCGCCCCCCATTGCCTGTCTACCACCTCCTGACGGACTGAGGAAGACCTAATGTTTAACGCTCTTGGAACTAGACCAACACTTCACGCCTGACCATATTCAGCAGTGCCCGGCTACACAGAAGTCTGGGAGTGTGAGGAGAATGCATAGAGCCTCCTAGTTATCTTCATCACATGGAATGGAGAGCTAATGGTTAGAGGCTACAACCTTCACACCGGGGAGCCGCCCTACCAGTAACAAGATGGCACCTGCAATCTGCATACAGATCACCAGTCAAACAGCGGTGGACAACTGAACAGGGTATGGTAGTCACATCAGTTTCCATGCATACTGTAAGCTCTTGAGGTCTCTAGATGTCTCCTTCGGATACACAGCTACAAGACAGACACTGCGTACCAAGATAAGAGGAATCAAAGTGTCTCAAGACATTTGCCTGAGGAAACGACTCTGAAGATCACTCACACTTGGAGTGGAGCTTGTTCAACAGGGTAACAGGCCCAAGAATCTTGCCATACAAGCGTCGGGCAACACGGGTGAGCATGTTCAGGCTACATCACAAGGCGGGGAGCTGTTGGAGATAACGCAGAGACGGGGGAAGAAGTGCTCTGAGAACGTCAAGTACAGATTGCTTTCATGACCTGTGGACGGACCCAGCGTAACAACTTGTAAGAGTTGCCCCTTCTTCCTGAATGTCATCTGACACCCGCATCAGCCAGGGGATGATGATAGAAATGTCAGATTGTACAGTCGACACTCAACAGAGGATGTCCGACACCTGTAACAGGTCACATCTCGACTGATAATGGTAACAACTCTGGCAGAAGCATCAACAGGAGAGACGACAGTAGACGTCCTAGAGAAGGGATGGGCCGTTTAAGATCACTGGGCAGGTGCCCCTGAGATGATCAGCAGCTTTTGGAAGACAACCTACCCCAGGGTCAGGCAGTCCTTAGGCTACAAAACCTCATGGTTATCTTCCTTGGACCAAGTCAAGAACCGCCCTGATATGGCGCTTCGTGGTCGGCTGGGCGTTAAGCAAACAAACAAACCAAGTCAAGGCAAAACCCTTCAACAGGGACAGCACTCAACCTACGTCATGCTTCAGAGACGGACAGACTTGACTAAAGAGGGAATGTCTCCCGAGGTGACTCCGCCCGTTTTTCCATGGACTTTCCAGAAAGGACACTGAGAGATAGTCTGAGGTCTGGCCAGCCATCCGCACTATGAGATCCATGGGCCAGATTTCATAGATCAAGGAGGACCTCTCAGCCCATGCGGATTGATTAGTGCTGCCAGACATCTTGGACTGGGTAAACCATACGTCCCTCCATCATTGAGTCAAATTTTCCTGGAACAAGAAGAGCTTCCTCTACCTTTAGGGGTATTGGGTACGGCCACAGACACACTTGGATTTGGGAAGGCTCAGCCACCCCTTCCAACCGAACCTTGAATTGGACAAGCTTTGTTTGCCTCTTACAACTGGCGCTCTAAGATCCCTGGACCACAGAGATAAGACCTAGAGGTATTCCTCCCCCGAAAGGCATAATGAGTGCGGCAATACCTTTGACAGTGGGTGAATGTGTCCATCCCATCCATATGTAGACTCTCAGATGCCTGGACTCAAAAGCTAAAGGAGCTGGAGGAAAGAGACACAGTGAGATCCTAGCAGGAGCTAGGAATACCACACAAGGCTATCTCCCTCGCTCCCAGTCTACGGTGACACAAGGTTATTGGGTGAGTATAAGTTGTGTCACTCTAAGAGCTTGAGGTAGAGACACAGTGAGATCCTAGCTGGAGCCAGGAATACCACACCAGCCTTTTCTCCCTCGCTCGAAGAGCCTGAGGTAGAGACACAGTGAGATCCTAGCTGGAGCCAGGAATACCACACCAGCCTATCTCACTCACTCCCAGTCTACGGCTACGCGTCGTTTTTTGGGCAAGAAACGTGGCAACTCGGGTGCTGACTAAGACCTTTGTGTCAAGTCAGAACTATGCATCAGACCAAGAGAGTACACCTCCTGCCTCAGGCAGGGGCCTGAAAACAACTCTGCATAGTCACCCTAGAGCTCAGCTCCACAAACAGCTGAAGTGCCCCAGAGCTCACAAAGCTATGCTGGTCAGACAATGCAACACTTGCCGCCCGCAGCCACGCCTACTGAAAATCCAGATATGGACTTGGGTGATCTACTAGGCAGAAGTACTACTGAGATAACAACATAAGACATCTTTGTGAGTTCAACCAGAGACTGTAGAGTACACAGAGACGCTTCATTCGGCGCTGAAAATTGAAACAGGAAGCCCTGTGGCGCCACCACGCGGAAACATGTAAAAACCTACTTTCCCTTTCCACAGCAGTAGCGATATCGTGCAGCACAACCATGGCCGCACCAAAAAGAAAACACAGCGGGGCATGGTCTTTGGCCATCAATTGCTCAAACTCACATGCCAAAGGCTTCAGGATGTTCAAATTTCCTGAGGAAGAGAGCAAGTGAGGATTGTTTTTTTGTTTTTTTTTCTCTCGTTAAATGTCGGAAAATCAGTAAAAAGTGTAGCGTCGAACTGCGTGTATTCTACCAGAACAGAGAAAACACACACTGTACACAAGCTCAACAATGTGATTGCGCAGTTGTTTAATTAACATCAGGCTTAATTTTTTTTTGAAGGACAACTGAACAATTGATTCTATTCTTCGTCCAAGCGCAAAAGTCAAAAACTTCTCAAACTAGAATACTTGTGACGATGCCGCTGTTCAAAGTGTCATCCAGTCGGTCCGTACCTCGTTAATTCATCTCAATTCATGTGCGTGTGTGTGTGTGTGTGTGTGTGTGTGTGTGTGTGTGTATGTGTGTGTGTGCGTGTGTCTGTGTGCGTGCGTGCGTGTGTGTGTGTGTGTCAGTGTGTGTGTGTGTGTGTGTGTGTGTAACTGACTCAGAGAGAGAGAGAGAGAGAGAGAGAGAGAGAGAGAGAGAGAGAGAGAGAGAGAGAGAGTGAGAAAGAGAGAGAGAGTGAGAGAGAGAGTGAGAGAGAGAGAGAGAGAGAGAGAGAGAGAGAGAGAGAGAGAGAGAGAGAGAGAGAGAGAGAGAGAGAGAGAGAGAGAGAGAGAGAGAGAGAGAGAGAGAGAGAGAGACACTGAATGACAACGACAATGACAATGACAAATCTTTATTTTTCGAGGGTGACAAGAATAAGCATAGATATGCTTTTTTGCATCTGGCCCTCGCCCTAAAGAGGGACTAAACTATTTTACTATAACTATGACTAGGAAAAAAAAAAGAGAGAGAGAGAGAGAGAGAAAGAGAGAGAGAGAGAGAGAGAGAGAGAGAGAGAGAGAGAGAGAGAGAGAGAGAGAGAGAGCTTTCTGAACAAGAAAGAAGCAACCGATAAGAAATAAGACAATCATCGATCGATCAAGATTCTTTAATTAAAGTCAGCTAGGTCACAATAATGTTGTTTAAGTTGCTGTATTTTACAGTTTTCCTTTCATGATAATTTCTTAGCACCGTGCAATTGACTACCCATTTCACTTTAGAGGTGCTGGGACGACGCCAAGTTGACTAAATGCCTTAGTTACCGATTTGACCGGGAACTATTTCGTTAACGATTTATTCCTGACATATTTTCTCAGGCTTAAGTGACCATGTATACAGTATGTATTTGTATTTGACTAAAACACACAAAAATAACGACGGTTAGTTCGTGAAAAGACACTGACTTGAATCATGTTTGCATAACTACAGCGATGCAGCGGGTATTGCCGCCTAAGTAAATTTGATTTAATTTTAATCTACACCATTTTCTGCGGTGTTTTTATGGTCATTTAAAAAGGATGTTCACAAACAAACATATTTTTTCGTTCAGTTACTTTTTGCAGCACTGTCAGCCGGACAGAACAGACAGTATGTTAATATAAACGTGATATAAACACAGCCGACAGCAGCCACTATACGCGAACTTCCTTGTGCGGCAGGGAGTGGCTCTTTTCCCGCGCGCTGGCTGGCCGGTCTCACTTTCGCACCGCAGCGCAAAGAAGGATGAAGCGTCTCTGTATACTCTATAGTCTCTGGTTCAACTACCAGGGGGCAGAACTTTGCATCAGCCCAAGATAGTGCACCTTCGGCCATAGGCCGGAGAACATCACTGCATAGTCATCTAAGAACTTGTGAGCTCTACAGAAATCTGGAGTGTCCCAGAACCCACAAAACCTATGCTGGGCAGACAACCCAGCAGATGCCACCTACAACCATGTTTACAGAAAACCTAGATCAAGGACCTGGCTGATCAAGCCAGAAAACGGTCCTGCTGAAATCACAAATGGGACCTCTCAGTGAGTTGCATGCCAGGCATGGCACCCTCTTGAGTAAGACAAGAGCGGTCATTCAGCCAATAAGGGCTCAGAGATGCCCATGGTCACTGGGGACCCCCTCACGCTATAAGTGTGGAATTTCAAAGTAAGAAGCAGGTTTTCCCCTTGGGTAAAGGCAATACAGCTGGCTGTCTTTCACTTGCTATTCTAGGACAAATGGTACCTTTAACCATTAAGGGTAGGCTTATAGCCCCCACATGCGTTGAGATAGGCACAGGAAAGGTGCAGACAGTGACCGTACTGCTGAGCGCACTTGCGCTTACTTCCTGTCACGCAGGAGGAACAGCTAAGTCAGCCTGAATTTACACTGGTATCTGTGCCTACCATCCTCATTAGAGAGGTAAATTCAGAGAGGATATATATATTCATTCATGCGACTGGCACAATTGTTTGCCATGGAAAGTGGTGCCTCAGACCAGAATTCTACAGGATCTCTGGAAACTGTCAATCTCCCTTAAATGGAGGATCAGTCGCAGAGACGCACCTTGGTGATAAGTTCAAGGTATTAGAGGAATTGTTATCTCTGACCATTCCTCATCTTTTAGGTCGTTCACCTGATCCACCTGCAGAACTTTACGTTGCTGGGGAGTTGGGTCGCTCAAGGCGCATAATGGCAAGTCATAACCATAACCCAACTTTGATAAAGACAAGTGATCAGAGGAATAGTAACGACCATCGAGTAGAAACCAGCTCTACATTGACAGGTGGGACTTTCTTTCGATTGTCCCTTTCTGGAGCAAGTTGACACAGTGGCAACAATGCAACTTGCCACTCGCCCGACTCAGGATTTCTTGCTTCTCAGTCCGATGATCTATCCTTTTCTTCCCCCGATTTTACAGGGGGGATTCCGGAAAAATGGGCTGAGTCGGGTGAGGTGACACTAGATTACCGATCGAAAGTCAACCCTCCAGCCTGTTATCTATTCTCCTATTAGTTAAATTGAGGTGATGTATTCGAAAGAAATATGTATTTTTTACAAGTAAAATGACTATTTCTAAGAATACTCACCTCAATTTAACCAGAGACCCTCCCACCAACCCCGCTATTGACTTAATAGCTTCGAATTGAAACTGGGGATTATGGGCATTGGCACATGCGCAGAGAGGTACTACCGACAAAGGGAGACTACTCCCCTAAATGGTATACCGACGGAAATCTAGAGTTAGCGACCTTGTTTACAGTCTAGTACTGGTAACATAGGACGCTTCTCAGTCTAGCACTCGTAAGTAAGGTAACTCCTATTAGTTAAATTGAGGTGAGTATTCTTAGAAATAGTCATTTTACTTGTAAAAAATACATTTTTCTCAGTTCAGCCATTTTGCCTACGGTTACGTCTTGGGTTACGCGATTTCTCTGGCTGTAATTTAGCTAGAGCAATATTTTCTTTTGTAGTTTGTGCAGAATATAACATTCTGGGGGATGATTACGAAGGGATTTTGCTGAAATTTTATTATAGTCATATCCAGATTATTTCAAAAAATAATTTCGCAAGCGTTACCCTAAAGTTTGACAGTTGTAACAAAGAAGTGTTCCTAACTCCAAATATAAATATAATAAACAAGATCTGCTTCGTAATCCCCTAGAGCATACCCAGAAGGATAAAATAAAACAATAATTAGAAGTGTGACAATCACATCTGATGAAAATCCGTGTATCTCCTGTACTTCACTTTTGTCTGTATTTTGACTGTTTTTGTCGCGTAAAACCAAAACCAGCAACCGAAAATACAAAAAGTGACTATTCTTTGTCATCATTTGTTCATTTCTTTCATAAAATAACATTCAGACACAATAAAACATTCAAAATTAAAAAAGAGGTAGTGCACTGGCCCACCTCCCCTTAAAGAACAACAAATTAATGAAAAATGACGAAAGTTGATTTGCAGACTTTACAAGGAAATTTACTCTTCTCCAATATCCAGGGGACACAGCTCACACTATTTCCGTCAAAAATAAAGCCACATGCGCCTTTGAAAAAAAATAAAAAAAATAAGGGAACTGCTCTACTGACCCTAATTTTGTGTGTGCCTTGTACTCTGAAACAAATATCTTTTTTTTTATTTTTAGGGGGGGGGGGGGGGGGGAGGGGGCCCTTATCAATAAACCTCTGACTACAGTGGAACCCCCCTTTCAAGACCTCCAAAACTGTGAGAAAATCAGGCCGAAAAAAAGGAGGGGGTCTTAAAATGGGGGTAAATTTACAAAGGTTCTGAACAGAAAGTCTGAGGAAACAAGGTCTTAAAAGGGAGGTGGTCTAAATTTGGGTTCCACTGTATAAGAAGAAGGTGTAAAACTGACCAGTGGAGACGCAGGGCGTGGAGGAACGCGGACAGCCCCTCCATGAGGACGAGGACGGCCACGGTGAGACACGCCCAGAACATGAAGACGATGACCAGCATGAAAGCCCCGCCCACACCCGACGAGCTGAAGCCTATCCTCAGCACCATGCTCCACAGCACTTCCGACAGCTCTGCACAAACACAGGGCATCATATGTAGATTTAAACACACATGGTATACATCTAAAACATTATAATTTGCATAGATTTCTCTCATAATGAGACAAAAATGAACCTCCCTCTCTTCTTTTTCTCTTTCTCACACATAGATGTGTGCACACACACACACACACACACACACACACACACACACACACACACCCACACACGTCAAACATATACACACACATGCACACATACACACACACACACCACACCACACATGGGAGTAAGGCACAAGCAGGTTTGAACATAAGTTAACCTGGGAGATAAACAAAATCTCCACCCTTATCCCACCAGATGCAGCTGCATTTTAAACCCCGAACCTTCCACACAGAAGACCAGTAAGCATTCCGCCAGTCAATCATCTGTTTTCTAGAGTGCCATTTTACCACAACCAACATTACTTCAAAGCCAAGGCTAAGAGGTCTAACCCAACAAAAGAGCAAGGTCATACGTGCATGGGCCAGACTGAGAGCCCAGAGGCGTAGGTAGGAGGCGGTGTGTGAAATACAGCCCAGGCAGAACTCTATGGTGTGAATGGCTTGGTGCACAAACACCTCACCGAAGTCAAAAGGCTGAAACAAACACAAGGTAATGTAATGTAATGTAAGGTAAGGATTGGTAAGGTAAGGTACAGCACGAAAAGATCCGGTAAAGCAGGACAGTATGGTGCAATAAAGTATGGTATGGCGTGGTAAAGTATAGTAAGGTAAGTATAAGGTATGGTACCGGATGCAGGTAAGATAAGGGAGAGCATGCCATGGTGATGATGATGGTATGAATTGATGACAATAGATGGTAAGGTAAGGTATGCTGTGGTGATGATGATGGTATGAATTGATGACAATAGATGGTAAGGTAAGGTATGCTGTGGTGATGATGATGGTATGAATTGATGACAATAGATGGTAAGGTAAGGTATGCTGTGGTGATGATGATGGTATGAATTGATGACAATAGATGGTAAGGTAAGGTATGCCGTGGTGATGATGATGGGATGAATTGATGACAATAGATGGTAAGGTAAGGTATGCCGTGGTGATGATGATGGGATGAATTGATGACAATAGATGGTAAGGTAAGGTATGCCGTGGTGATGATGATGGGATGAATTGATGACAACAGATGGTAAGGTAAGGTATGCCATGGCGATGATGATGGCATGAACTGATGACAACAGATGACACCGACAATGAAGATGATCCTAACGACAGACAACTAGCCTACACCTCCTCACCTCCTCCTGCTCCTCCTCCTGGTGAAGATGGCCGGACGTGTCGTTGTTGTGGACCACCTCCTGGTCATTGTCAAAGTCATGGTCGTGGTTCAGCAGGTCTCCACTCTGCACGGACAGCGGCTGGTGTTTGAACTGCGGGCAGCCACCACCACCATACAGAACAGGGCAAAACAAAGGGCAGACTGGGTCACACGCACAGCTACATCAGGCATGCTTCATGCAATAACTGCAACCCCACCATGTCTGCTTCTTCAAGGGCTAACACAACACTCATGTTACTACAGTACTGCTGCTGCTGCGTTTTCTACAGCTTAATACACAACATGCATGATTGATGGTATGTCACACACTATTCTTATGTTGTGTTGTGTTAAACTTGTGTTGAATTGAATTGATTTGAAAATGGCTTTGCTGAGATTGAAGGCCCAGAACTGTGGATTTTCCGAAAGATAATTGTGAAGATTATTGCTCAGTATGCTTGAAGACAATGTTTTTCCTTCTTTTGCCCCGGGTGATTATTATTTCCTTTTTTCATTCAATTTTCTTTGTAATTTGAAAAGAAATGTTGGATCTGTGACAAGTAAAACAATGTCAATGGTTGTGTTGACTATAGTCTACACAGATTTTAGGCCTAGCAGCCTGCTTTTCTCTGAATCTAATTTGTCTCATCTTTTTTTGCTGTGTTTCTTATGTATATTTTGGAATAATTTTCCTTGTTAATTGTTCTTGAACAGAATCAATGCTGTCTGCTGTATTTAGATATGTGATCTACTTTTATCGAGATGAGAATGGTTCTCACTTTAAACCTATTAAAAATAACTGTAATACAACTGTAAATATAGAAAGCTTTACTACTAAACATCTAAACACTGAACACTCTAGAAGCCTTTGCGAATGCGTGTGTCTGTGTGCGTACGTAACTGAAAAGTACATGTAATGATAAAACATATATTTTCTATAAATTGACAACAGTATAAAAAAACAAGAAGAGCAAACGCTCGATCGAGTCACTTTCGCAGTTCTGAATATTATATGAGGCATCAGATGGACAGGAAGAAATTGCTATTCACAACACAATACAGATGTAAATAATTTGATGTAAAGAATAATCCTATAAAGTTTGAATCAAATCCGATGAATAGTTTCAGAGATATGATATTTCAATTTTTTTCCTTCAAGACATACCTGTGACCTTGAAAAAGGTCAAAGGTCACCAAAGCAGACGTCAAAGTGTAGAGGTCACGGGGTGTCACGTTCACATAAAATTTGAGCCCGGTCACTTTTATAGTTTCCGAGAAAAGCCCAACGTTAAGTTGTGTGTTGCCGAACAGAAAAGGCTAGTTATCTCCCTTGTTTTTCTGATAACGTTCGTAAAAGGCTACAGATGTAAATACTTTGATGTAAAGAATAATCCTACAAAGTTTCAATCACATCCGATGAACTTTGTCAAAGATATAAAATGTCTAATTTTTCCTTTGACGCTGACCTGTGACCTTGAAAAAGGTCAAAGGTCAACGAAACCATCGTTAAAGTGTAGAGGTCATTGGAGGTCACGACTAAACAAAATATGAGCCGGATCGCTTTGATAGTTTCCGAGAAAAGTCCAACGTTAAGGTGGTGTCTACGGCCGGCCAGCCGGCCGGCCGGCCGGCCGGCCGGCCGGACAGACTAACACTGACCGATTACATAGAGTCACTTTTTCTCAAGTGACTCAAAAATGATGCAATGGTAAATAACAACAGCCCAATAATAGAATCAGTAAATATACCACATAGCAAAGATTCATAATCCAAAAACACAACCTTATTGCACAAAATATTCATAAAAAATTAAAATAACTTTATGTCATGCAACATTATCATTGCCTAATAGATGTTCTATAAAGGTCAACACCCCAGCCTAGCTGAACTCTTCATGAAAACTTACCAATAATTTATGTGTAAGCAAACATTGAATTTGCACTCTAAATAGTACTTACTCTTCTTACTCAAATACAAAGACAAATGGAACATTTTTTTCCGTGAACTTCAAAAGTCACACAGATATCCCATACCAGTTAGCAAGAGAACACCATGGCATACTATTGAACCCCCCCCCCGATTTTTTTTTCTCCTACAAAAAAAAACGTGACCACTAATATCCATAGGAAATTAATGAAGAAAACACAACTTTTATCAGCGTTTTTCCTCTCTGCATAGATACATACATTTATGCATGTTAGTAGCAACAATTGCTGAGAACAAGATGGTAACACTAGTAGTGTAGTACAATGTATGAAGACGTGTGTGTATAACATTAGCTGTAGAAAGACAAACACTTAAACAAGCAGCATGCAGCATCACCAGTTGAGTCCGAAGCAGTGACACAAACGCCTACAATCCCACTGGTGGCACCTCGCCTTTACACACACAATTCTGTATCCATATGCATGACACCTATAAATACATCCCTGCAAGCATCTATACCTACAACCCAAGGTGAAAACCTCTTCATACAATTATTTCTGCATGCAGTTTGGGAAACGAGGAGAGAACAGAGACATAGAAAATCCCATCAAGACACAATGAATTGTAGCACATGATGGCAAACCCACCAAAGAGCATCCCGTTCAAAAAGTGTCAGTAGTCCATGCAATGAGAGTCAGGGTACCAACATTAGAAAAAGACCACTTGTTCAATAAGACTTGGGAGAAAGACACACTCAAGTAGGATGAAAAGTACTGTAAACGTAGACACAAAATGTATTATGGGTCTGCCCCCAATTCCCTGCATGTATGTAATGCCAGACCATAAAAAAGCTGCATGATTGCCTGTACTTCTTCTTCTTCTTCTTCTGCATTCGTGGGCTGAAACTCCCACGTACACTCGTGTTTTTGCACGAGTGGAATTTTACGTGTATGACCGTTTTTACCCCGCCATTTAGGCAGCCATACGCCGCTTTCGGAGGAAGCATGCTGGGTATTTTTGTGTTTCTATAACCCACCGAACTCTGACATGGATTACAGGATCTTTTACGTGCGCACTTGGTCTTGTGCGTGCGTGTACACACGAAGGGGGATAAGCCACTAGCAGGTCTGCACATAAGTTGACCTGGGAGATCGGAAAAATCTCCACACTTAACCCACCAGGCGGCCGCGGCCGGGATTCGAACCCTCGACCTTCCGATTAGGAGGCCGACGTCTTAATTGCCTGTACTGATAACAGTCGCTTGTGTGTGTCACAAAGTAGACACGCATCTCCTTCCTTTACCATGATTCTGCCAGAAACGCTATTGACTTTCAATTTAAGCTATCATATTGTTCCTGAAGCAAGCAAGACAGTTTATTGGACTCTATGGGACTCGAACATACTTTGCATTGGGCATTCATTGATTGAAATAAGGGGCTTTTCTTTTACTTGTGAAAGAACTCTGCCCTGCATAGAGAAAATATGATCTTATAATCCTGCTGAATGACCAGTCTCTTGAAACCAAGTTTTCTAATATCTTGGTATACACATTCGCTTGATTATTCAATTCCATCACCACCACACCCATTCCCCACCCAATACAATAATAGGGATGACAAACAGTATCTGAAAATCCACATCCAACTTACCATATACCATAGCATGAGTGGCTGAGAAATTTGTATCTCAGAAATTCATGCATAATCCTGTAAATGGGTAAAGTAACCGCAGTGCTCTTGGTGACAAACCACCTTTCAGGTGCATTTGAATAAATCTAAAATGTTAGCTTTTTACAACATGTCAGTTGTTGTTCTCAGTAAAAGCTTGTGTCAATAAATGAACAACACGAACGAGCGAAACCCTCAGAACCTCAGGAGGTAAACATGTACAACCAGGGAAACAAAGATAATGGAAAGAAACCCTCGCTGTCTAGTGGTCACTATGAAAGAATCAATCGCAATAACGGTCAAAATGTCACCTCTTCTTCTTCCGCCCCTCTAATAAACCTGCGATTATTTTCAAAAACATTGGGCTGCTCGAGCTGTCTGCGTGCCCGGCGCAGTCTCTCTGCTGCCAGCTGTTGACAAGTCACACACAACACACACACCGTTAATGCAGCTATAACTACACTCTCTACCTGTGTCAACGTCAAACACATGCTGTTGACAAGTTACACGCAACACAGACATACTCTGACTGGCAAATCACACGCACAATATGAACTTTTCACTCAGCTATAAACTACACCTGTGTCAACATCAAACACAAGCTGTTGACAAAGCACACACACTGTCACAGCACACACACATCACTAATTATACTAATATCACCACAACAACAAATAACACACACAACATAACTTCCGGCAGAGTTATATTTTCTAAGTATTTGTCTGGAGTAGGTAAAATTAAATATATGAAGTATTACATCTAACATCAACTATCACAAACCAAAGTCTGACAACTTTTATCAACTACACATTTCTGAGTGGTCAGACTTATATGAGAACTTTTAGTGTTATTGCTATGCCAGAAAGAGCTCCAATTTTTTCTTCTCAGTTCTTCTATCTAACCACAACTTCAAAACTTGACCCAAAAAATAAACTGGGAGTACAGACAACTTAGAAAACAAAAAGGAATCCAAATGCCGTAAAAGAAGAGAAATAAACTTTCAAATACACAAAGAACAGACTTGGAAAGAACCAAATTGAATTCAGAATGGGAGAAAGAGAGTTAAATGAAATTAAATTCATAGTTGATAACAAAAAAATAAGGACAACTTGCATCTTAACATTAACTATGAAACTGAATACATGTTCTCAAACTTAGCAGCATAAACTATTCAAACTTAATGGCAAAAATCTCCGCCAAACATGGTGCTCATCTTACTAGGAATGTAACATTTTCATTTTCCTGTAGAACACTAAATCTTAACCTGTATTTGCGCTTTGTCTGTTTACACACTCAAAAGTAGATATAACTTGATGACCCCAAGAGAAACACACCAGATAATGCAAGCACACAAATGTGCACAGCCAAAGTATTTCACAGACAAGCAAGCACCAAGTTCCTGTTAGTATCACAGCAGACGTTCAGGTGAGAAAAGACGCAAGAAGGCCAGTAACACTGTGGATGTTTACCTGTCCAAAGCGCGCCTGATGTCGCATGTAGAAGGGCTTGAAGAACATCATCCAGGGAACGCACAGCCCCGCTACCACCACCAGGAAGCACTGGAACCCTTGCTGTCAACAACACACACACTTTGTCAGACTAGGGACCTACACAGGGACTGAGACAGAACTGGAAAATAACATCAGGGATTATAGCAAAATGTATCGATTGAACATTAGATTTCCTTTCTTTGAGCCATGTGATGCAGAGGCCAACTGAAACTCATATGCAGGCGGCTTGAAAAGACTAAAAAGAGTGCTTGTTTGTGTGCGTTCAATCGTAAAAAGTAAAAGTAAATCTAACTTACATGGACCAATGTACAACTGTTATTTTATCTTTGACCAAAACAAGACATTTGACACAGACCTTGACAGACCTTGTTCACCTCGACCACATATGGGTCTCTCGATCTGTGTCCAATCTGTCATGTCATATGTTGGTGAAAAACACCAATAACATGATATCTAAAAAGAGAGCCCAGACTGACCAGAGATCCTGGAATGTGGTAGACCTCAGGATTATCAGGATGTTCATCTCTATAGTTGAACAGGAACATGTTGATGGCACCTGCAGAAAGAAAAACAGCCTCTACCCAATGTAAATTGAAATAAATCTTGCTGTTATTTTATGTAGGTGGAACTGTGTTATTAGACATGCATGTTCATTGTGATCAGAACCGTGGGTTTGCCTGAACACTTTTTGTGAGCAGAATTATAAATTTTCAAGTCCAACTGAAGTATTTTGAAAAGTTGCCCGTGTCTGCATTTTGGTGGTGAAAAGCCTTGAATAGAACAATGTGTGGGACTGTCGTGTGCGACGCTTATGAACAACATTTGAGTCTGACAGTTATGTGTGACTGTTGTGTGTGACTGTTGTCTGGGAAGGTTTTCTTGGACGGTTGGTTGTGTACAACACTTGTGTCCAGCTGGCAGTGTTCAGCCTTGCTGTTAATGACTGACTATCAGGGTCTTATATCCTCTTAGACCAGTTGGCCTATATTGAGACAGGTATTGGTAATACGCAAAAGGGTGTGATACTTTTGACTCGAACAAACCCGCTGAAGCTGTCTTCTTCAACACGTCAGCATTAGGTTTGTCTCGACAAAGTATCGAGATACGATCATGATAATCAGAGACAAGAGATGATGCATGCGTGTCTTCGTTTTTTCCAAGCCTTTCGCTGTGAACGAAGAATTTTTGTGTGAGCATGTGTGTGCTCGGACACCAAAGAGAGTGCGCACAAAGTTGACTCCGATAAATAAATCTCACGCTGAACCGGGTATTCGAACCCACGCTGATGATGACGAACGGGTTACAAAGCCAGGGCGCTACCAACTGAGCTACGTCCCCACCCCTTGCAGTTACATGTGACAGAGCCACAAGAGACTGACCGATGAGCAAGCTGGGAGCCTTCTGCGACATGGAAGAGTCGTAGGCGACCCACTTGTGGAAGATGCGCAGCACCAGAAAGCCGAACATGCAGAACAGGAACACCAGTGAGGGAATGAAGTCGCAGATGATGTTCAGAGGTTTCTGGAAATACCTGTTACACAACAAAAATATTTAACAAATGATCCCATTGGACACCATCCACCATAGACCAACCTATTTCATTTTTTAGATTTTTCCCCAAGAATGTAATGTAATAACTCTGTGCTAGAATTGATTTTACTGGTTAGCATGACTGAGTTGCTGACTTCTGAAATAAGATTGAAGATGTAAAAAAATTTGTAAAGAAAACAACAACCAACTAAGCGAAACCCCTCTTTCAGGTGTTTCACCCTTTTGAGACCTTTCAGATATTTTTTTTTTCTTTTTAAGATTTACCTCTGCTAAGACTTCCTGTTTTTAAAGTAAGTTCTTCCGAGGTGATAAAAGATAGGGGGTGGGGTGGGGGGTCCATTGTACAGGGTGACCCAAAAAAAAGAGTACCCAAACAAAACGTCATAAATTGAACAAAAATAAAGCAATCTTCATAAAATTTATTTACACACACAAGTAGCCTCTGCATGATTTGCACAGAAAAGTTTAGCGTTCTAGCTTGTCTTTTAGGAAAGTTATGCTCATTCTACAGAACATGCTCCAAATGGCCTCCCTCGGATTTAAATCCCCCAGATTTCTATCTTTGGGGGTTCCTGAAAGACAACGTCTACAGGAACAACCCACAGATAATCACAGAACTCAAGAGAGCCATCACAATAACCATTCGCGGAATCTCGCAACAGGAGTGTGTGCGGGTGATTGATAACTTTGCGCGGCGAGTTCAAGTTTGCCTGCAGCGGCGCAGAGGCCATTTGAAGCATGTTCTGTAGAATGAGCATAACTTTCCTGAAAGACAAGCTAGAACGCTAACATTTTCTGTGCAAATCATGCAGAGGCTCCTTGTGTGTGGAAATAAATTTTATGAAGATTGCTTTATTTTTGTTCAATTTATGACGTTTTGTTTGGGTACTCTTTTTTTTGGGTCACCCTGTACTTATCATTGTACGTATCATTGTGTGCAAGGCTTGATTTTGCTGTTTGACATGACAAACTGACTGGTTTCCTGTGACAGCCAAGCTATGCTCAGGTAAGGAAATCAATCAATCAATATGAGGCTTATATCACGCGTATTTCGTGGGTACGGTTCTAAGCGCAGGGATTTATTTTTTTATTTATTTGTATGCAATTTATATCGCGCACATATTCAAGGCGCAGGGATTTATTTATGCCGTGTGAGATGGAATACATCACAATACATCACGCATTCACATCGGCCAGCAGATCGCAGCCATTATGGTGCATATCCTACTTTTCACGGCCTATTATTCCAAGTCACACGGGTATTTTGGTGGACAATTTTTATCTATGCCTATACAATTTTGCCAGGAAAGACCCTTTTGTCAATCGTGGGATCTTTAACGTGCACACCCCAATGTAGTGTACAGTGCATCCTCCCCCCCCTCCACTTTTCAGACCTGATTTTTTAAAGATTTGATGAGGTTTTAAAAGGGGAGTCCCACTGTACTGGTTTGGAAAATGGCAAGCGTGATCATTGATCCATCAGGTGTGTTACCTGTGGTTGAGGAGGCTGAGAGCGATGCCGAAGAACATGTGACTGATGCCCAGTATGACGCTGAGCTTCATCTTCATGGAGTTGGTGAAGGCAATCTTGTTCTGTGCCATCTGCCACACCTGGGTGACAACAACATGTCGGTCACATCTACTTTTTGTTTCCTTACATGACTGTATACTTTTCTACAGTGGTGCTTTCTCCCCCTCCCCCACCCCCAACCCATCTCTCTCTCTCTCTCCCCCTCTCTCCCTCCCTCTCCTTCCCATTCCCCCACCCCCAACCCATCTCTCTCTCTCTCCCCCTCTCTCCCTCCCTACCACCCTCTCCTTCCCATTCCTTCCCATTCCCTCCCATCCCACCCATTCCCTCCCTCTCCCTCCCTCCCTCCCTCCCTCTCCCTCCCTCCCTCTCTCTCCCCCTTACTCCCTCTTAGTATACTTTCATCTACTGTTGCCCTTTCTTCTATAAGTATCAGAGAGAGGGATACAGACAAAAAAGAGAGAGACACACACACACAGAAACAAAGAGACAGCAGGAATACACACCTTCATAGACACATACAATTCTTCTTCTTCTTCTTCTGCGTTCGATGATAGACACATACAATAAAATACAGCATATGTTATACAAATTAATAAATAAATGATCAAAGAAAACTGACAGGGTCCAGGCCTATTGGGTAGGGTGAGCCCGTGTAGGTTTCGTTGGGGTTGAACTGCAGCTTCTTAAACTCAGACAGAGTGGCCAGGCTGAAGGGTCTGCAACATTGACCACACACACATACACTCTAACATCTCCTCTGCTGCTACAGTGCTACCTGCTAAGTCAATCCCCTCAAATGAGAGAATTACTTTGATATGATTTTGACATACAGTTGAACATGCCCTCTTGATAATGACCACCTGCCCATTCATTACCACCAACTTAAAGGATAAAGTTCTTTCCTTATAATTCACTTTCCATAATGACCGCCTGTTTATATGGGCTACTTCTGGTTGGTCCCTTTGGTGGTTCAACTGTATCAGGAGGTGGGTTTGTTCGTGCGTGCGTGTGCATGCACTGCATGTGTGTGTACTTGTGTCTGTCTGCCTGTATGCCTTTTTAAGTCTGTCTTAGAACACACATAGGTATATATGCATGTGCACAAGTAGATGTGCATGCGTGTAAGCATGTATGCGAGAAATTATTTCAAGAACACTTCCACAGGGCACACAGAAGATTGTAATAGCATCCATCGGAAAGCAGCATTACTGTGAAAAACATACTTACTCTGCAGGCGCGAACCACTGAGACCCAAAGATATTCAAGGACTTGGAGAAGATGTCGTTGTACATAAATCCAGTGTAGATAGAGAACGCCCCCATCAGCAGAATGATGTAGCGCCCTTCAAAGAACGTCTTGAAGATCTGAAAACATCCAAGAATGCTTCGTCAGTGTTAATGTCTTAGCTGGAACAGAAAAATGCATGTTCCAACATTAACAAAAGTGCCCATGGCATTGCAGCTCTGCTTTCAACCTCAGCACAGAAAAGTGTGGGCAGACAGTGTGCAGCTGTAAGTCTCTTGCCAGGCATACTTTTCTTCATCTGCGTTCCTCAGTTTTCTCAGGGTCACCTTATGGTGTAAGCTTTGCGTGAAACACTGTTTTGTATTGTGCCATGTGTGCAGCATGACGCCATCTTGCAGGGTACTAGCCAGGCAAACCTGCACGGTACTTATTGTTTGTCTGTGCACTTAAAAGACAGTTGGGTCGACATATTTGTAATTGTAACGTATTGTTTTGTTAATAACAAACGTTCCAACAAATTACCTTTCTTGTTTTTTTATTCTGAATTTTGGAACGTTGGCAGTCTCTTTGTTTTTGGATCTGTACGGTACTTGTTTACTTAGTAGGTTGGATTCTTGAGAACTGATCACAGCAGAACCCCCAATTTAAGACCCCCTGATGACGGGCGCAGTGGCGCAGTGGTAAGACGTCGGCCTCCTAATCGGGAGGTTGTGAGTTCGAATCCCGGTCGCTGCCGCCTGGTGGGTTAAGAGTGGAGATTTTTCCGATCTCCCAGGTCAACTTATGTGCAGACCTGCTAGTGACTTAACCCCCTTCGTGTGTACACGCAAGCACAAGACCAAGTGCGCACGGAAAAGATCCTGTAATCCATGTCAGAGTTCGGTGGGTTATAGAAACATGAAAATACCCAGCATGCCTCCCCCGAAATCGGCGTATGCTGCCTGAATGGCGGGGTAAAAACGGTCATACACGTAAAAATCCACTCGTGCTTAAAACATGAGTGAACGTGGGAGTCTAAGCCCATGAACGAAGAAGAAGAAGAAGAAGAAGAAGAAGAAGAAGAAGAAGAAGAAGAAGACCCCCTGATTTAAGACCCATCCAGAGGGAGAGGAAAGGAGCGTGACTAACCTCATCTTCAATTCTGCGAGCACCAAACTGCTTCTCCTTGAGCACAATGTAGAGAGCGGCAAAGAACATGATCATGCCGTGGCCCATGTCCGCAAACATCACCGCAAACAGGAACGGGAAACTGATGGTCGTGAAGATGGCTGCACAAAAACATGATCATGGTTATTTCATTTTGTATCAGGCAGCGAAGCATAACATGGTTAAGGGGGGGAGGAAGAGTAGGAGAAAGTGAAAGAGACTTCTGCAAAGAGAGAGAGAGAGCAAAAGAGAGAGAGAGAGAGAGAGAGAGAGAGAGAGAGAGAGAGAGAGAGAGAGAGAGAAAGAGAGCAAGAGCAAGAGCGAGAGAGAGAGATAGAGAGAGAGAGAGAGAGAGAGAGAGAGAGAGAGAGAGAGAGAGAGAGAGAGAGAGAGAGAGAGAGAGAGAAACTACCTTCAAAAATTAATGTTTAACTAAACAAGCAGTGTGCATAAAGCCAGCAGATTAAGCAGTAATTGTAAGAAACAGAATCAGAGAAGACAGTGACACAGAGAGAGCAAGCAAAGAAGGAAAAGACCAGGAAGCAGACGGACACACAAAGGCACTATGTACCTGGGTTGACCTCCCTGTAGTTGGCCACACCGTAGGCATCCACGATGTTCTGGAAGCCCTGAGTGAACTTGGAGGAACGGTTGTAGGTGGGTGGAATCTGCTTGCTGCTCATACGATTCAGGATGGACGGGACACTGCTGCCGCTTCTCTCCTGCCAGCACAACACATCGGGTATCAAATGTTTGCCAACTGATATCATTATGAATGCAAAGTGGTACCTTTGGTGAAAGGACATCCTTGGGACCAGGCCAAAGTGTCACTACATTGCAAAAGGAGACTGCAAGAAGCAAAATTAACAATATCAAGAACACTGAACTAAAATTAAAAAATTTCTTCTTCTGTTTTATTTTGTTGTTGTTGCTGATGTTGCCTTGTTCTTATAAATAGTGACTATCTTTGGAATAAATGTGGACATAAAAACTAAGAAAAATGTACAGTAAGGAGCATCCCTTTTTGTTACAGGTCACAAGCCTTAGAGGACACGCAGGCACCAGTCACAGTTAAAATAGCTGAGCTTTTAACGCTTGTGCCACCATGCTGCTAGTCTCAGACCAAGGACAGCACTGCATTGGCTGTTATCATGACATGAGCAAAGGGTCACCGACAAGCAACATTGATCAAAACAACAAGTCAAACAACAACAACGCTTAAAGAGAATGTCACTGACCGTGCCCCGCCGGAGCGCCTGCTGGATGCGATCGAGATCAGCGACGGGACACCAGCACTCGGCGATGAGACACTTCTGCGTGACGTCCAGGTTGAACATGTTGAGCGTGTGGTAGATGGCCTTGATCTTGCGCACCTTGATGAACCACACCTTGACGTTCTTGGCCGCCGCCACCAGCACGCGATGACGGTGGTCCTGGGTCTGGGCTAACACCTACGGCACACAACCAATGGTGTAGATATGACATTCTAGTTGTTAAAACCTGGGAGTGTTCTAAGCGGTAGGTGTATGTGCATGTGTGGGGTGGGCAGGAGTGAAAAATTGTCTAAACATCTGGAAGGGCTCTAAGCAATAGGTGGGGAGGGTGAGGAAGTTGTCCATAACTCCTTGTGCTATTTATAGCTTGACAAATGCAGAAAACTTCAACAAGGAGTACAGCGTACAAGCCACTCATTGAAGCTGAACACTTTACATAACTTCTGATATTCTTCAACCAGCAAGGTGGCATTTGAAAAGATTAGGGTTAGGGTGAGGGTTGAACAGATTGGAGGAAAAAGCTGGGAGATAAATATATATATTTCCAGAACCTCCTTTGTATCTGTTCCAGTCAAACTGTGATCATTAATACCAGCATTCTCAAATGTTTGACTGTGTGGCGAAATGTTCAAACAGTACTCACTGTGTTGAGATCTTCAATCCTGGTCATGACACCGATGGCCATCTCTCTTCTCTCTGCCTGCGTCTCAGGACATGGGTACAGCGTGGCCCTGAACCTGTTCAGTCAGCAAACAAATTTGTGTGAATGCAGTATCATTCTGAAAGGGATTACAAGTAAAATACCAACAGTTAAACTTTCAACAAAACCTTTTACTTGCTAAACAAAACCTGAATCTGGAAGTCACTAACCCCTCTCTCTAAAGTAGGCTCTCCAAATTCAGACTCAGGAAATAGTTGATGTATCAAAAGCATGTCAATGGACTTACCCCTCACAGATCTTCTTCACACGTGTCTTCAGCTGGTCTCCTTGGAAAAAGATGATGAAGACGGACTTGTACACTTGATCTCCCTGAAAAGAAACGAACTATTACAACTCTGACTAGCAGCGAACAGACAGTAACAAAAGGGAAATTACAAACCAAAACAACTTCAACTGATGCAGTGATGAAAACGCGATAATCTGAAAATGTCAGCAAATACTGCAGGCAAAATCTGGAGCAAAAAGATCACAAATTAACGACCCACTGAGCCTCAAAGGAAACATTAGTATTTTCCGATTTTGATGCCAAAAGCAGTCAAATCACCCAAATCACAAAGTTAATTCGCCGATTAACAAATATCCCATTCAAAACATACATGTGGATGCGAACATTGTATATATAAAAAATCTGCCTGGAAAAGTCTTGGGGCCATCGATACCATATGTTTAGCTTCCTTGCTTCTCAATTCTATTTTCTTCCAACGCAGTCCTGCCAGAACACATCACCATGGTGGCTTCTGGCATAACCATGTGCACCAACACATAAAAAAAAATTTGCAGCAATATCATTGTATTAAACAATAATACAATAACACCGTGACTCACCGTGACAGGGTCCTCCAGTGGGGACTCAATCTCTGCCTGCCTCAGGAAGACGTTGCCACGACAAGCTCGCCAAAGCATGCGCTCAAAGGCCGGAATTCTCTCCCTCAGGATGACGCCCGCGACAAACCTGGCAATGCGTCTAAAGTTATAGATGTTATCCTTTTGCTGACAATATCATTTTAGAAAGCAGAGTAAAGTGCTAAATTTAAATCATTCATGCCTGCCTGACCTATGTCAAAATTTATAACCAAAGCGCTAGATATAATAAAAAATACCCTATAAAAAACACCCAAGCGATACATTGAGCTTTGACCTGAAAAGATCTTCGACTGAAAGTGCTTTTTTTGTTTTTGTTTGCTTGTTCATGGGCTGAAACTCCCATGGCTTTTACGTGTATGACCGTTTTTACCCCGCCATTTAGGCAGCCATACGCGACTGAAAGTGCTAAATCATAAGAAATAGGAAGCAGTATACAGTACTATGGAAGCATAACACAAAAACACTTGAATAAAAAGCTCTGCCCTTTACAACACTGCAGTTTTGCTTCTTGGTCAGTCTGTTCATCTTGGCCTTAACAATGGCCAGGAGTTCAACTTTATTCATCCTAAATTACTCATAGCAGAATGATACAATGCCGTCAAGTCACCGCTTAAACACTAGGGACACTTTTTTATTTATTTTTTTATTAGATCCAAGGGTCCTTTTTCATAAAAGAAACGTTTCAATGTTATAACCTACAATTCTTTCTTTTATTTATATACTGAATTTTTGAACGTCAGCAGTCTATCTGTTTTTGGATTATTGTGACACTGTTATTTGACCGAATGACCTCCAATGTCAGGTCAAGGTCATCAACTCACCCCAGACGCAGCGGTTGCCCCGAGCGTGGTAGCTCCTCTCCCAGCAGGCCCATGGTCTCGTCGGACATGGAGGGGTCGTGCATTGCCTGAGGGTGGTGATGTTCAGCCTGGTTACAACAAACATCGCACATCGTGCACAGAACTATAACTCCCAACCCCTGACTGCATGAGGGGGGACTCACAGCAAAACTCAACACACTCAGCAAAACAACAATCAGGCTGGAGAACAGCTGTGTGAAAACTGACTAAAAACTGTGAAACTGGCCAGAAACTATAAAATTTTAAAAAATGGCCAAAAGGTGTGAAAACTGGCCCAAAACTGTGAAAAATGGCCAAAGCTATCGAAACTGGCCCAAAAATTATGAAAACTGTGGGAGAGCAGTTGGGTCCAGAGGGGTAAAACTCTCTGTCAGGAAACAAAATTAAAAAGCAGTTTAGTGGCCTCTCTTAGTGGGTGAAACATTGAAAAGTGGAGGTAGAAGTGGACTCGGAAATATTGCTCCTCGCTTATTTTTTTGCAGGACTTTTTTTCTCAGGGAAGAAGTTGGCTTTTCTTTGAATATTGTGGATCTGAATCGAGTTCTCCAGCCTGAACAACTGAATACATCATGCATGGAGGAAAATCTACGAACATGCTGCATCAAGAGGCTCAAGTACTGAGAGCCCAACTGTTTGATCACCTTCAAAATTTAAAAAAAAAAGACCATTACTGAAAAAGGGACTTGAATTGAAATGGAGAAATTGTACATATGTCACACAATAAAAATTGAATACATTTTTGTTTGAAGCAAATGGAGATATTAGTTCTGGCCACAAAAAAAAGTGTCCATTCTGCACAGACAAAAAGTCAGGCTGTATATTGTTGGTATGTATCCATGTGGAAGGATGCTCTTATGACAGGAAAAAGCCTGGACAGGTAAACACATCCGTTATATGGCCTATTATTATTATATGAAGTCTTATATCGCGCGTGTATCTCCAGACTTGGACTCAAGGCGCAGGGATCTATTTATGCCGTGTGAGATGGACATTTTTACACAATACATCACGCATTCACATCGACCAGCAGATCGCAGCCATTTCGGCGCATATCCTACTTTTCACGGCCTATTATTCCAAGTCACACGGGTATTTTGGTGGACATTTTTTATCTATGCCTATACAATTTTGCCAGGAAAGACCCTTTTGTCAATCGTGGGATCTTTAACGTGCACACCCCAATGCAGTGTACACGAAGGGACCTCGGTTTTTCGTCTCATCCGAAAGACTAGCACTTGAACCCACCACCTAGGTTAGGAAAGGGGGGAGAAAATTGCTAACGCCCTGACCCAGGGTTGAACTCGCAACCTCTCGCTTCCGAGCGCAAGTGTGTTACCACTCGGCCACCCAGTCCACTTTAAAGGCTGTATGAAGCTGGCAAGACAAGGTCTTCAAGCAAAAGGTACTGTAGTTTTACCAGGTGACCATTGTGCTGATTTCTGTCAGTATGTGTGTTATAGTGTTCAAAAAACAGCATTAGTTGAGAGAGCTATGTTCTTTGCCATGTTTCTAAATGCAACATCTTCCAGTGTCTACATTTCTTCAGCACCATGTGAATTTTACCTGTGTCATGTTAGCTGAAGTTTCTTTTCTTAACACACTTATTAGATGCAGCTAAAAATTTAGTGGGAGCTGAGATGAAATGTGGATCCCAACACCGGGAATTTCATTCGAGAGAAAAAATTATGTGTTATCTTTTGCAGTAAGATAAGCGAGTGGTCTTACATGGTCATATTGAACAGGCAAGAGCATTGATGCAACATGCTCATAGAACTCAACCACCAGCACAGAAACCATTAGTCACATAAGCCTTAAGTAGTGCGAACAATGTTCTTTCGCTTTACTGTTGGCATTATGTGAGTAAGTCAGCTTCCAATATTCAAGTACAGTGTACTATGATATCAATACAACAGCTATACAGAAAAATTAAAACACTGACAGAGTTTTGTCTACAAAAAAAGCAATACAACATCATCAACGATTAAAACAAAATAAAGTAAAGATTGTACACTTAGCAAACACACAAAATGTTGCATACAGTATGCATAACAAACAGTGATGAATAAGTGCACGCAGCACAAACACATACACACAATAAATAATCAGGAGGTTTTCATCAGGCGTTATTCACTAATCAGCGTGGGTTTTTTTGTGAAGAATGAAAGCCATTTCAGGTCTCGCACAGGACGGCTTGAACATGAATTATTTTCATGACCATTATTGCAGATCTCAAAAGGTTTTTTCTGTGAAGAATGAAGACCATTTCAGGTCTCGCACAGAACGGCTTGGATATGAATTATTTTCATGACCATTATTGCAGATCTCAAAAGTTAAGGTGTGTACAGTCTGGCTGTACACGCCTGTTCCTATCAAATATGAGAAAAACAATCCAGTTTTAACTTCTTGATCCATAAAATACATGTAGTAGCAAATTCTCCCAGTTATTCTACTGATTCCACAAGGGTGATCATTGCAAATCTGCATTTGGAAATGCATGCAGTGCCATGCTCATGATAAAAAAACAAGTCACGTTAAGCAAAATGACCACATTTAGTCAACCCGTCGTAATCACAGGATGAAATGAATGCACTCTATTTCCCCGAGGCCTTGAGCCATGAAAAATCTTGCCACTTTTACGAAAAATTGTGCGGAAAGTGACAAGCCAGTATAGCGCAGTAACGTTTGACCTGCTCGCATATCGCTTGAAGTGACAAACCAGAATAGCGCGGCAGATTATAGGGCTTCACAGGAAAGCGCGCTTTTCTCTATTCTTTTAACTTTCTCAGCTTGTTTTTTCATCCAAACATAACATATCTTTATGTTTTCGGAATCAGGAAATGATAGGGGATAAGATGAGATTCTTTTTAAATGGATTTCTGAACTTTAATTTTCAAAACAAGAATTGTTCATATTTTTAATTTTATGAGCTTGTTTTTAATCCAAATATAACATACATCTATATGTTTTTGGAATCAGCAAATACTAAAGAATAAGATACAGGGTGGTCCAAAAAAATGTAGACAGTTTTGCGTGCCTGTCATTTCTGCCACAGGGCTCCCACCTATTCTTTTTCACCTGGAATGTCTCACACAAGCATGAAAGTTTAGTAAGGCACAGTTTTTTCTTCTTTGCAACATCATTTCTGGGCGTAGTTCAATAGTTCATCACATTCTCAATCCAAGCACCTCGTCCCCAGATCTTTCTCCTCCAGATTTCTTCCTCTGGGGGTACTTGAAGGAAAGGGTTTACCACAACAATCCACAGATAATACAAGCGCTAAAGGAGAACATTCTTCGTGAAATCAGGAGGATTCCACTCGAGACCTTGGACAGAGTTATCAACAACTTCAATGTCCGTGTCGCAGCCGTAATCCAGAGACGAGGTGCTTGGATTGAGAATGTGATGGACTATTGAACTACGCCCAGAAATTATGTTGCAAAGAAGAAAAAACTGTGCCTTACTAAACTTTCATGCTTGTGTGAGACATTCCAGGTGAAAAAGAATAGGTGGGAGCCCTGTAGCAGAAATGACAGGCACGCAAAACTGTCTAAATTTTTTTTGACCACCCTGTACAATTACTTTTTTTCAAATCGATTTCTAAACATTTTATTTTCATTTTAATTTTCAGATTTTTAATGACCAAACTCATAAATTAATTTGTAAGCCTACAAGCTGAAATGCAATACCAAAGTCCGGGCTTCGTCGAAGATTTCTTAACCAAAATTGTAATCAATTTGATCGAAAAATGAGGGTGTGACAGTGCCGCCTCAACTTTCACAAAAAGTGAGATATGACGTCATCAGACATTTATCCCAAAAATGGGGAAAAAAGCGTCGGATACCATACTCGGGAACTCTCATGTAAAGTTTTATGAAGATCGGTCCAGTAGTCCAGACAGACACACATACACCACGACCCTCGTCTCGATTCCCCGTCTATGTTAAAACATTTAGTCAAAACTTGACTAAATGTAAAAAGCAGGGAACCAGGTCGTAAAAACTTCAAATGTACCCACATGCATCAACATTTCTGTTCCATGGTAGGGCAGTTGGTTGTACTGAACATGCTCTGAGCACGGAACATCTGTGTGTCTCTATTCAATTACAGAATAAAACAAGATATGGGCTACATGCAATCTGATACAATCATGCGCTCAAAAACAGCAAAATACTAAAAAGACCAAAGCCAATGTGTACGCTTCCAAAGTACGACTAGGTGCACCCATTTCAACAACAAATAAGAGCTAAGCTACATGCACACTTCAGGAAACTATAGGAGGAAAATTTGTGTTAACTCCCATTACTCTTGACCTCTTATACCCTGGAAACACTAAGTCAGTGTGCAAACTCTTCCTGTAGGGAATAACCTACACCATGACAAAATAACTTTGGTACGCAACATTATACCAACAAGATTGTGTGCACGAGTTCTGTTTCTATTAAATCTACGTCCATGAGAAATGACCACAGAAAAAGATCCAACCAACCAACAAGAAAGGAAACAGCTGTAGTTTTTCAGAACTAATAACACCCTGAACACTTTCAGACTGCCCTATGCTCGAGTCTTTGAAAGGTGTGTATCATTTCAACAGCATTATTTATGTTGATGCATTATAATTATTCAAGATGTATCGTCATTATTTAGATGACCCTCAAAAAGAGCGACACCTTCACTTTTCTGGTCAGCAATCAGTGCTTTCCTTGCTAAAAATCACACATGACTGATTTGACACTTGGCACTTGCACAGAACGTGAACTTACAGAGGCCTATATCCACACAATCTTGGGTCCTTTATTAAGTGGAACATTCTCTAAACAGAAAAGTTTGAATACTTTCTACAGGCAGAAAGGGTCTGCTTCTTGCTAATCAGGGGAATCTTGTACTATTCAGAAATGCTCAGTGGACACCAGCTATGAGCATGCGATTAATTTGAAAATTTTCATCTAAATTTTAATTTGATTATATACTTACCCAACTCACATCAAGCAATTTACTCCAGTTTAGTGCTAGGACGCTGAATAGCATCGCCTTGGTAACAAGGGGAGGTCACCCTAAAAAAAGAGCTACCTTGACCCCTTATCATGACAAAGTCACGCGTGACTTCCTGACCTTGCCGCCATCTTTGAATCATTCAATCGAAAGCGAACATAGAAAAATTTCCCTCTTTTTTAGGAAAAAACCCCCATAAAAACCCCAAAAGCGGGGCAGGCGGGCGGGTATCAACTATGTGAGTTGGGTAAGTATATAATCAAATTAAAATTTAGATGAAAATTTTCAATTAAATTACATTCTTATCCCAACTCACATCAAGCAGAATGCTAATGAAGGAGGTGGGGAAACAAAATTCCACTTGTCCAGCCGACAATGGCTGGTAGGGAGCTACTGCCACCATGACGAGTGCTGGCCACATCTCGCAGGTAAAAGTTGATGAAAACACCCTGCGATTTCCAGTAGGCAGCGCCTAAGACCTCTGCCAGCACGCCTGAGCGGAGGACTGCCAGAGAAGTAGCCCAGGCTCTGGCTTCATGAGTTCTTGACAACTTCATAGGAAGGACAGAATGCCCAATCCCAACTTGTCTGTGCCACCACGCATACGCTTGTTTAATAAGCGTAGAGACCCATCTTACCAAAGTGACCCGCGACAAGTCCTTGCTCCTTTCAGTGTCAACTGAGATGAAGAGCAGTTTATGGTCCCTAGACCTAATGGGCGTGGTACGGGATAAGTAGCTGGTAAGAGTACGAACAGGACAATTGACCATATCAGGGTCACCAGACGCAAGAATCCTACTTAAAGGAGGAATGCGAATAACAGAGGAGGACAGACCTTGTTTTTGGATTTGGCAAGGAACTCCGGCCGAAATCTTAAAACAAAAGAGCCATAGCTCTCAAAAGAAATATCCTTAGCCAGGCCTGAAAGAGCGTGCACCTCACCGCCTCCACTGGCAGAGGCTAACAAAACGAGGAACAAGGCTTTACGAGTCAAGTTAGCTAAGCTCGCTGAAGCTAAAGGTTCGAAATCCGAAGAGGCTAGAAACTTGAGTACCAAAAAATAAGTCCCACGCGGGAAGAGGGGACTTAGCCTTCGTAAAACCAATCGCTGCCCCCTTAAGAACACTAGCAATTACACCGCCCAGGTTAATGCTATGCCCTAATTGCTTCAGAGTAGAAGAAATGGCTGAGCGCCTGACTCTCAAAAAAGAAGGAGCCAAGCCCTGAGCAGCCAAACACGAGAGATGATTTGCTACATGCATAGAGCGAGGTGAAGTAGCAGTAACTCCATTCTCCGAGCACCACTTTGTCCAAGCTGACCAGTGTGACGCATAAACAGTGCTGGTCGATTCCCTGTGGGCCTTTTGGACAAAGCCTAAAGTAGCGTCTGAGGAGCCAGAACGGCGCAGCGACCTAGAAAGAATGGAGGGCCGTCTGCGAGGCGAAGGAGGACGGGGAACCAATGTTGGCTGGGCCACCAAGGGGCCACCAACACCAAGCAAGGCTGTCCCCGCTCCGCCTTCCTGAGAACCTTTCCCAAGAGATGAAATGGGGGGAAAGCATAGGCTCAGACGCGACCAGTTTACTTCGAGGGCGTCTGTTTCCCTCCCCTCTGGGTCTGGAAAGGGGGAGATAAAGACCTGAAGCCTGCAGGAGAATCTTGTCACAAACAGATCGACTGTAGGCTTGCTGAAATGCCACCCAGACGTTGTAGGACCTGATGAGTCAGAGTCTACTCCGTGTGCATCGTACACTACGGGCGACTGAAGTAGTCCGCAAGAACGTTGAGTATGCCTGGGACGTACTTCGCTGACAACAGAATAAGGTGCTGGCTGCCCCAGGCAAGAATCTGACCTGACCTGACAGAAAGAGCGAGAGACAAAGTGCCTCCCTGTTTGTTGAAATAGGCCGCCATGGTCGTGTTGTCTGTGCGAACCCCAATTTATTCGTTCCTGACCATAGACATAAACGATTGGAGTCCCAGGAAAACAGCCTCTAACTCTAGGGCATTAATGTGCCCCCCACTCTGCGTCTCGTTCCACAGACCTGACGCAGTGTGAACAGAAAGATGGGCACCCCAGCCCTCCATAGACGCGTCTGTGAACAGAAACTCGTCCGGGGGGGGCAAACGAGATTGGCACTCCCTGTGAAATCCCAGGGAGCAGCCACTGCCTCGTTGTGTGCCGAAACCAGCTTTCAAGAGAGACTACTGTCTCCCAGCCCTGAAGAGAAGGCTTCCACAGCGAACTCAGGGCAGCCTGAAATGACCGCTTGTGGACTCTGCCTAAGGGCACAAGAGTGGCCATCGATTCCATTTGGCCAAGAAGAGAGGTCAGAACACGTACAGCCGCTCTCTTTATCAAGGACAGAGTACGAAACAGACTTTGCAACCTGTCCACCCTTCTCTGTGAAGGGCGTACCCGCCAATCGACGGTGTATGTCTTTGCGTGTGGAAGAAAAACAACCCCAATGCTAAAAACGTCTGTGCCAAACCTAGGCTTAGCCACATGATGGTGTTTAGTTCTTTCCGTAACCTCTTAGAAAGAAAAGCTGAAACTAAGGAATTCCTGCGAGTCCTTTGTGCTGCGCAGCGAAAGTCGCTGACAGAAGCCACTGCCTCAAGAGGTAGGCTTAGCCGGAAAAGTTCCGACTGAGAGGTTACGAGCAATGGCTCAGTGAGCCTAAAAATTCAGTCAGAATGTGAGCCCATAATTTGGACATGTTCTGGCGACTTGTCAGAAACCAAAGCTTATGACCCTGATGAGAAAGCGCAATTCCGTAAGCCGTAAAAGCCGAGAAAGTTTTAACAGCTTGCCTTGTTTTTCACCACAGAGGCAAAAAACTAAAATTGAGGCCTTAGCAACTTCACCCTAGAAGGTGAAAAATAAGAGGTATGCCGCACCAAAGATGGGCTTACATACCGCGAAGCTGCCTAAGGCAGAGGGTTTAACCCAATGTGTGTTTGCTTAGCTCCGTATCTTGCCTAAATAAAGGCCAAATGTGGCCAGCCGACGCAGATCACAGCTTCTCCCAGAAGATGAACCACAAAAAGCAAAGAGCGGAGTAGATCCGCCTCTTGTTTGCAACCTGAGCCAAGCAATGTGCCAAGAAAAGCGCTGGGAGGCTCCGCTGTTCAAAAGACTTTAGCCAAAGCAGCTAGAAGCGACATGACATGCTTCTCCCGTGCGTCACGACGAAACTCGAAGTTAACAAGAGCAGAGAAGATAGAGCTCTATAAAAAAATCTTGCAAAGTTTCCTAAACAGAGGATAACTTGAAAAGATCATGTACTTATTCCCCCGGAGACAAGAAAGAGGACTCAGTATAACATACTGTTCTACTGTAGCTGTCTTCCCTACCAGAATAGTGACAACTTTCTCTACCGCATCGTCACGAAACCTGAATGGGTCTAATGACGACGCGATCAATCTCGACAGAGATCTCTGCAAAGTCTCAGAGAGAGACGATAACTCAAGCAAGCGTAAGCCAGTTACTCCAAAGACAAAAGAGAATTCTCCGAAAACGGGACTACTCTGTCTCTGCTGTATCATCTTGCCTAAGGACTGCAAGTTCCGGAAAAGTGGAACGAGGCAAGGCAAACGAGCCAATCAAATTGACTGAATTATGCAGCAGTGTAAACCTCTAGCCAAACCAGCAGGCAAAGCTGAGGCTAAAAACAAAGAAGCACGGTAAGGCTGCGCTGAATCAGGAGCCAGACCTTGTGCTGTTAACCACGGTACAGCGTGAAACGCACCGCCGTACTGCCCAGTAGTCAGTAGCATAGACAGCTCAAACGCTACCAACGGGAATTTCCGAAAACGGGAATTTCCGAAAACTGAACTGCTGTTTCGTCCTTCGCAGAACGGGAATCCCCCAAAGCGGAAGGAGGTTGGGCAACAAGCCTACAAGTGTTGCCGCACCCTCCTCGAACTACCTTGAAGTAACTTCCGCCGCCAAAGCCAGTGCTAGCGGAAGTTCAACCAGTACACGGAAGTTGGCATCTTTGTCAACCTGAACAGAAGCACCAAAATCCGACTCATAATCCCGCACATCCGTGCAACAAGGCAACGAACTTCCGCCCTGACTACAATAGTCAGGCGAAGCGTCACCCAGAAGAGACGACACACGAGGGATGCGATACCCAAGCAGTGTGTCCCTAGGGACTGCTTTCCTGCCCAGAGGGCGGAAGCGGGGAATGTCACCCCCTCCTCAAAATACCGTGAAGCCACTTCCTCCGCTAAAGCCAGAGCTTGCGGAAGCTTAGTCGGTATGCGGAAGTTGACATCTTCGTCACCCTGGACGGAAGTGCCAAAATCCGACTCGTAGTCCCTCACTTCCGTGAAGTCAGGCAAGACACTTCCGCCGTGACTACCATAGTCCGACGAAGTGTCGCCCGGAAGAGACGCCCACGAGGGATTTTATACCCAAGCGGTACGTCCCTAGGGACTGCTTCCTGCCTGAAAGGCGGAAGCGGGGAAAGCTATGAAAGCTGTGCTGCCGCACCCACTGTTCCTCTAGGGAGTGTAGGAGGACGCACTTCCCCTGTTCGGTCAGAGACCGAACGCGTGTCTGGGCTTTTCCCTCGATCTAGACGTTCACTCAATCGGAACGACGTAGACCTAGGGCCTAAGCTTTCGCGCACACGAACCGGTGTGGCTACTCTCTCCAAACACGCACTTCGTTTTGGCCGGAGAACCCGGTTACTGGCGAAGTATAAATACCTTGATCGTCGTCAGTCCAAGAGGCCTGGGAACGCAGCAGGGAAACACCACGGCTGCCCTCAAACGAGGCGTGAACGTCGGCGGACGTAAAAGTGGAGGAAGGCGGAACACACACCCTGGCAAGGGAACGCACACCTCCCACACCGGAAGGCAAAGACACATCTCAGCCTTGGTAGACGAAAACTCGGCTGAAAGAGAGGATATCTAAGCACTCAAGGAGTGCAAAATAGCATAAACATCCTGCTTCTCGCTAACAGGGCCTGAACCGGACAAGACCGGTGAAGCAGCTGAAGGCAAACTAGGCATAGCCGGAGAATTAGGTAAGTCTATCGCACATCAAACGAGGATTTAGTCAAGGATCTGTGACTTTAATCAAAGCTTAACATGCCGAACTCTACGACTTACGAGAAGGCTTCTTTGTGGGAGAAGGCTCGGCCACCAACTTAGCATTTTTATTCTTTCCTTATCCAACATGGCGAACGGAAAAAATGTAAACAAAGCTAAGTATTCGACCAAACCTAAGTCACAAAACGATAACAAACGACAAAAAAGCTCACCCAAACACACAGTAGGAGCAGAGGGACCGTGTGCAAGTACCAAGGCAGGGTCTGACAAAGGCAGAAGTCAGACAAACCGGCTGAAAGCCGGAGCAAAATCAAAACACGTCTGTAGACACAGATCGCTGGAGAGTGAATGATTCAAAGATGGCGGCAAGGTCAGGAAGTCACGCGTGACTTTGTCATGATAAGGGGTCAAGGTAGCTCTTTTTTAGGGTGACCTCCCCTTGTTACCAAGGCGATGCTATTCAGCGTCCTAGCACTAAACTGGAGTAAATTGCTTGATGTGAGTTGGGATAAGAATGTAATTTAAATAAAGTTTTCTTCATGTGCTGGAGGGTTCAACATACAAACAATAATTTGCCAACCTAATCAGTGTGAAAAAGTGGGCTTTAACAAAAAAATTCAATGGCACATTACACTCTACAGGACAGCAACCACAAGAACTGAACAGTGCTTGACTACACAAAAAAGGCAAGCCCAAAGAAACTGAATATACAAAAATAAATAAAAATGTGAGTCAACCTACTTCAAAGTGAACATTTTTTTTAAAAATTAAAAAAAGCAAAAGGAGGATCATGCAGTTCCCAACCCTCGACCTTCATTCCCCATAGATAATCCTACACAACCTTTGTAGCATATAAATCAACCTTTGTAGCATATAAATCAACCTTTATAGCATATGGATACATAACTAATAAACAGATAATAAGTGACCCAGTGATGCTCGTCGTCCTAATTAGTATGAATAATAATTGTCACAGCCGTCAGAATACTCCTTAAAATATGATATTACCTTCAACGCTTCCACCATCACTATCTAATCTGAGCACCTAGGTCATAAGTAGAAACAAAACTGATCGCCCTCTTTCTCTCTTAATGTTGCCCGTGCGCGCGCATCCACACACACACACATATCTTCACTCAAACATATGAAAGAGCCACAAAAACATCAATCTCCAAAAATAGCACATTTTCACTTTAAAACCTTGCTACCTTGACCCAAACAATACCTCTTCAAAAAAGGTTTGCGTCTTCCGCAGGATATGCTTAAGCTCGGTGAGCTCCAGAAAGTTCTTCTTCAAGGCCTCAGCGTTGGCGTTGACCTCCTTCATCTCATTCTCCAGCTTCTCGTATGTTGACTGGAGACAGAAAAATCAAACAATAATTAGGCCCAGCAAACAAAAAATAAATGTTTGTTTCCCCGACTGATACAGTAAAAATGAAATCCAAAAACCAATGTACTGTCAACGTCACAAAATTCAGAATAAAAAAACCAAGAAAGGTATATAATTGGAACATTATATTTATGATCATTGTCTCGTTTGTGTCTTCCGAGCAAGATTCTGGACAATTTGTCAGATAAGTTTTATTTTCTGTATCTATATCTATATATGGCTTGTGTGTGTCTGTCTGTCTGTCTGTCTGTCTGTGTCACTTCGCGATGCACGGCCAAAGTCGATGGATCTGCTTCAAATTTGGTGGGCATATTCAGGTAGACCCCGGACGCAATCTGGTCGCTGAAAATTTTCAACACGTGCTCTCAGCGCGCAGCGCTCAACCGATTTTGGTTTTTCTGTACATCCCCAGTAACTCTTCCTTATCTTCTCCAGTGTTTTGCGCGTTTATCTCCCTTCCTTCGTGTGGCGTCAATCGCGTACAATGCGCCGGCGAATCATCTAGTTATTAATATTAGTGTACGACTGTCGGTCCACTTAAACGACCGCTGGGTCGAAGATCAGTGAACATATTGTTTTGTTTTGTTATAAATATAACGTTCCACTAACATACCTTTCTTGTTTTTTGATACAGTGAAAAGCCTGGCAATTTTCAAAATAGGCCCCATGCAAGGGTTGTGGTCATGCTGAACAAATCTCTTAACGTTTGTTTAGTACCTGAGTGTGTTGATTACAACTGTATTGTTTGGACACAAGCATTGCAGATAGATCAGGTCAGCCAGTTACAAGACATGAAATAAATTCATGCGCACTCACTTCCAGGTCAACCATCTCACGTGGCGCCGGAGCGTCCGGATTGTCTCCTGTGTCCAGCATTGGAATCCCATCCTTCTTCACCTCCTTCTCCAGGAAACCTGCAGTTACACACATGTATGTCAAGTCCGTTAAATCCATTTTGTTAAAGGTCATGTTAACTGAACTTTTAATCACCATGTACCAAGAAATCATTATTGCTGACAAAACGGTTATTACTCACAGAAAAATGTTAGGTATTTGGGCCGAGGTGCACGAGAATGTGACCACCCAGGTGGGAGCCAGACGCTGTTGCTTGAAATTGAGATATGTCACACGCTTTCCTCCTTTGCCACTACAAAAGCAAACGTGTGCAAGATTGTATGTTACACGCTTAGGAGCATGGCAAGAACGGATTCAAACTCAAAATCGTCCCTCCAAAAGCCAAAAAATTAACACACGACTTTTATTTCTCCTGCTGTTATCGTTTCTTCTCTTTACACATTCTTCAACGCTCAGAATACTGAAAACGGCATCCCAGATGACAGTACTGTTTCCATACGCGAATTTAGCTGCCCTTGCAAAGTGGCTAGCTCAGGAGGCCTGTTAGTCTGAAACTATAAGGACAGAATTCTGAACATATATCCCGGAATGAACAAACATTTCGCGGATGCAGACACAGAAAGACGTCATGAAGAATGCGATGCTTCAAAAGATACAGACTGTGACGATGACTGTGACGTCATTCACATACACCGAGACGTCATTCACAGTTGTTCGGTCACTTCCGTCAAAAAGTAGATCTCTCCACAATGGCTGCTCCTGTGTTTCGGTTTGTCAAGCTTGAGTACACAACACGTGTTTGTTCTTTCCTCTGTTGAAGCTGTGAGACATAAATGCTATTCCGACTTGGTCGTGTGACAGAGTTTTCTTCCACACTCGATTAGCTGATGTCTAACTCAGCCTGACGGCTTCGTTAGACAATCAACGTAATCTCGTGTGGAAGAAAACCTCTGTCACACGACCAAGTCTGAATAGCAGGTATTGTTGTGATTTCAAGGAATCAGACCCTGCGTTTTGTTCCCTCCCGGGGCGGGGATGTAGCTCAGTCGGTAGCGCGCTGGATTTGTATCCAGTTGGCCGCTGTCAGCGTGAGTTCGTCCCCACGTTCGGCGAGAGATTTATTTCTCAGAGTCAACTTTGTGTGGAGACTCTCCTCGGTGTCCGAACACCCCCGTGTGTACACGCAAGCACAAGACCAAGTGCGCACGAAAAAGATCCTGTAATCCATGTCAGAGTTCGGTGGGTTATAGAAACACGAAAATACCCAGCATGCTTCCTCCGAAAACGGCGTATGGCTACCTAAATGGCGGGGTAAAAAACGGTCATACACGTAAAATTCCACTCGTGCAAAAAACACGAGTGTACGTGGGAGTTTCAGCCCACGAACGCAGAAGAAGAAGTTCCCTCCCGTTTGGGTGGCACCCACTTTCGCGTCGTGCATCTCAGCCCTGGTTACCTCTTTTGCGACAGGGCTGTAAACACTATGAACACTTGAAATGAATAATTGAATAAAATTAGTCTAGATGCATCATTTAATACACAAAACAGCTATATAAGAAAAGTCTAGAAATTGCATTCACATTCTTGTAAAATAGCCTGTCAAAGTGAAAATTATGGAAACAGCTAAAAGTAGCAATAACAACAATATTTTAACTTACGTAATTTCCGTTCCATTTCCTCGCAGCGTCGAATTTCATTGACAAACTTGCGCTGGAAGGCATTCACATCCGGATTCAACTGAAAAAAGAAACAAAGCACAAAATGACAAATTGTAGAAATATAATACAAGACTCATGCTGAGTGTTAGAAAAAATGTGATTCCTGAGATGGTTTCAATTCGCTTAGGTGACATTTGACTACAACATTGAACAATGCCTGTTAGTGTTATAACTATAAGAGGACACCCCAGCATGGAAAGAATATAAGGTTGCAAATGAATAGATCACAGCATACATGTCCCGGTTCTCAGACACACAGATGACAGTGTCATATGTATGAACATCTCTGCAACCAATAGTAACAACTCTCCTTGTTCTGGCATACAGGTATTGGAAACCTGACTAAATGCAGAAACATCTGATATGATTCCACAAGAGCTTGACTAAATCTATTGTAATTTTATTTAACCAACCCGGTTCGGACACTGAGACAAAGAGTACCTGTAACATGTACAACTACATGTCTGAGCTGCACCAGTCCTAATTCTCCCAGTTTTGATACACTTGCACATGCTGCCTCATTCTGATCAGTCATCGCTCAACGGCTATCGCCAGTTATTTCTCTGACCGGACGCTACAGTCCTACGCGAATATATCAAAATAAGAATACAGAGTTATCTCCCATATGTTTTTCGCGAGCACTGATCTAAATTTGAGATCAGTGTTCGCGAGACGAAAATGATTGCAGATTGGCCGACTTCGACAGTGATCTCTGTTCTGTTCTTCACAGTTATGATAAAGACATGGATCTAAGGTCAAAACAAGTCGAAATTTTGGGACTGCTGCCGGAAGGAGACCGTAATATATGGTTTCATCACTGTCAACTGGTTACAGAAAAAATCGTCTGCTCCAGTGAGCGCCGAAACCAAACGGTTGATTATCACGTGACACTTTTGCCATATTTAGAGTTGTTTGCACAGTAAATACAGCCGCGAAAAATAGTTCGCTTGAAATTGTCTTACATATCAATTCCTTTGTAATTTAAAAATTACAAAACACCATGAAAAATCATTATCGACGATCGCGAATCTGCTTATATCAATAATACATTACAAAAAGCTGTAAATATGTAAAAAATCGGTTTCCTTGCCAGACAAGGAAACTCAAGGCATCCTGTCAGGGAGAGAATGAGCCGAACTCATTTTGACCTGAGGTCAGGATGATGCTGCCTCTTGCCTGCAGAAACATCTCACACAGTGCCACCACTATGCATGCATCTATGAAGGTACAGTGGAACCGAACCCCCCTTTTAAGACCTCCAAAAATCTGAAAAAATAAGGTCTTAAAATGGGGGTAAATTTACAAAGGTTCTGAACAGAAAGTCTGAGAAAAAAAGGTCTGAAAAAAGGAGGGATCGAGTTTTAAATTGGAAGGTCTTAAAGGGGGGTTCCACTGTACCTTCCCTCTCATGTAACCCATCATGTAACCCATCATGTAACGGTATTGTAACCCATCGTGTAACCCATCATGTAAGCCACCACAGATTTGTCCAGGCTTTTACATGGGATAAGACAGACAGATACATCCATAGCACCACAGCTCTGACTTCAGAAATGTCCGAGAGAGTATTGAAGTTTTAACAAATCATACTTACATCTCTGAACTGCACCAGTCCCAGTTCTCCGAGTTCGGACACACAAGTGTAGGCTGCTTCTGACTGCAGAAACATCTGACACAGAGTCATCTCCTCGCTGCGCAGTAACCCCTCCATCTTGTTTCTTCTCCGTTGCTGTCTCCTCCTTGCTGTTGTTTCTTTAGTATTCTATGTTCAGTGATGATCTGCAATAAAGCAATGCAATATTATAGATGATATTTATGCAGAAATGAATGCAAGAGAGAATATGGTGGTTTATAGCCACTGTTCTGTGCACTAATGCACATGTGTTCAAAGGCAAGTGAACATGTCCATCATTGTCAGTTCAACAAAGAAAATTGTCAATCCCCTTACACTAGAGGCCTCAAGGGATACATATCCAAGCTATCAATCATTATTAAAGCACAGCGTCAAACACACCCGTTAAAAGAGTGCTCAAGCAAAAATAAATTTCAAAAACGTCCAGAAAATGAAGACGATTAAATAGGACAAAGCAACTGAGGGTATTTTCTATTAATTCTAAGAAAAATCCAGGACAGTAGAATATCCCCAATCTACTATCGATATATCTAGTTCCAAAGACCTCCAAGTTAAAAGGGAGGGGGCCTTAGAGTGGAGGAAAATGTAGTGATGGTATGAACAGATAATTTGGAAAACTACGGTCTTAAAAAGGGGGTTCTATTGTGTTAAAAAAAAGAGCAATAACTGCTCAAAATTTGATCAAATTTGATCGAAATCTCATTATACTGGGTGAAACAAACCATCAAATAACAAACACACACATAAAACAAAGAAAAAAGTGTGATTTTTGTTGCAATGCTCAAATTAAAAAATAAAAATAAATACCCTAAAAAAAAAAAAAAATTAAAAGAGAAGAGAAAAAGTGATGTTCTGCTTGTTGCAAAATCCTCATTCCATCAGTGCCCACATCAGGACACTCTGTTACACACGCTTAATAATCACCGATACTTTGTGACAGACAGGTAATGATCAATCATAGGTCATACAGACAAAAACCTCTGTTGTTACGGTGATCTATACATCGTGTCTAACACTGCGATCCTATCCATCAAATCAAACGACAACACCAGCTGCCACTCCTTCTTGCTCTGTCTCTGTGCTTAAGTGCACACAGTATCCACCTGTACATACTGTATGTGGATCAAACTGCATTCAGTGTAACGGCCATAACCTTTAACACATCAGGTTCTTCACCTTCATATAATTGTGAACGCCACATCGTCCAAAATGGTAGACAGATGGATTCAAATTGTAATGATTTTGAAGTTTCATCTTTATATTCAGCCACAAACCATGCATGCAGTGCATGCACATAATCATTGATTGAGCATACCGAATTAATTCTGAAATTCATCATTTCATGTGGGACTGGTAATCATCTAAACCTGCTTCATTGACGTTGCATGCGGGTAAAGTGTCCACTAATGGCTGTGCAAGATTTAGAAGCATTACAGTGCACTTCCAGTTCCACAATCAATTTGTGGGCACAATAATTTATGTAGCTAATTGCTAAAATTAGGTTGCCACACAGCTGTTGCATGACTTTCAACACCCAAAAGGACTCGATCATTTTCTCATAGACATAACAGTCACATTATCTTGACATTAAGTTGTAAAGACAAGTCTAGCTACCTTACATACATATTAGCCTTCACTTGTCTGGACCACTGATGCTGTCTATGTCATAAATGTCAATTTTATAATGGTACTTTTCAGGAAGCACTGTCACTGTGTACAAGAACCACAATACATAAGATCTTACCATAAATAATCTTAATGTCAGTTGCTTATGATGCAGAACTCGATGAATTGTGATGTATACCGGTATTAACACACAGATCGGAAGCTGAAGATAAATATAGAACTACATGAGGTTTTATGAAAAAATCAAAAATGTATCAGTTTACATCTTTTAAATATGGAACAGCTTCCGCCACGTACGACGCAAAGAGAAATACTACAATGAAGTGTGTGAAAAGATTGTCCGGTACATTAAAATACAGCTGACCAAAACTGAAAAGGGAAAAAAATCAAGTGGCTTACCCGACTTTGATGCAGACACACTCCTGTAACTCTACCGTGTCATGATCATAATGCCGTGCTGTTGTCATGTGACCTGATGACATCAACACTCAGGGTACACCACTGAGACAAATCTGTCAGAAAATAAATTATCCATAAGAGTCATTCCCCCTGATAACCGTAGTTTAGTGGATAAAACTATTTGGATCTCTTTGTGAGCCAACATTCAGCAACAGATATAAATAGTTTCTTTCTAAATCCCGTAAGACTGAGTCACAGCTTTTTAACTAGTTTCTACAAATTCTTACGAAAAGTCAACCGTGCTTTGTGCATGAATATGGCTTCAAGCAATAGTAAAAACGATGTGGCGTTCACAATTATATGAATTAAGCGACATTCAGCAGACGATGTTCGCTCTCAGACTAACTAGTTTGAGAACGTCTATTACACTTGTAAACAGCATTTTAATTGAAATTTACTGCGTGATCCTGGGTTGAAAATGCCGTTTGGAATTAAACCTGTCTGCAGCTCCTGCAGAGTTACGACTTCAACATTGTGGAGAAAGGGAGCGCAAGGAGAAATCTTGTGCAACTCTTGCGGTTTGAAGCAAGGTTCGAACTGTGGTAAAGATGCCGGGCAAAATGGTAGCTCCAGCTCGACTTCGAAGAACGGAAATGGAAACGGCAACGGAAATCACAATAGCAGCAGTCACGCTGGAGGTCCTGTTTTACGCAAGAGTGCCAGAATTAAACCAGCAAAAAGCAAAGTGCAGGCAGCTACCAAGGCATTGGCAACTAAAGGGAAGAGCAGGAGAATTATCTTCAAGAAAAGTGTGAGTGAAAGAAATGTAAACTACTTTTGCTATTACTATTACTGTATTAGAAGTAACTGTCACCTTACAGAAATCCGAGATTTGCCATGTCGTGTGGGAAACTTTCAATGTGGAATTGAAGATGTAGACGTTCTGACATGATTTGTGCTCTTAAAACTCTGCCAGAAATTGTTTTCTTGTTGTTTTTCCTGCTTCCTTGAAGTCAGATTAAGCAGGTCTCTCCGGGTGGAGCCTTTAAAAGAGTAAGTTATTTTGAAGGGCCACATTATCTATACATGTTCCTTGTCAAGTGTACCTGATGAAAATCTTTTTAACGGTCTACATGCTACAACTGCGACTAGTGTTTGAGAAGTTTTTCAGAAATAACTGTCAGTGTCAAGGATTTTCGGTGGTCTGGAGGAGTAGGAGCCCCTGTACCGCAGACAGGTTTTTCACAACATCCGGAGTGTGTTCCATGCATCCGATCAGCTCTATTCTGCGATCGGGAGGAGCAAATGACTGATGTGTATGCTATGGGGTGTGCGCTAGATATAGTATTTTCTTTCGAAAATAGAAGCATCAAAGCCACGTTGAATCACCACAGATGGCTTGCTGATCACTGGAAGTGTTCGCCATGCACTGTGTTTTTCCAGGGGTCCCAGGAAGAATTTAGCACCTTTTTTTTATACCTTTTTTGTTAATCCCTGGCAGTTGTTGTTTACACTGGGTTTGTGTGAGGGATGTGTTTGTGCCAGGTCAACCTCCTTTCACCATGTCCCAGGCCGATTTCATGTCATTTTAGGGCATGTGGCATCTTAGTTGCCATCTATTTGAAAACTCAGCTCACCCACATCTTATATACCTTCTTGCAGGTATTCAAAGACCTTCAGTGGTGTGGGGTAGAGAAAACCTGCATTCCTGAACCAGTGGTATTTAGCTTCTGATACATTGAGTCCTTAAGAAAGTTAGCAAGTGAGACAAACTTAATTAAAACATATTTCTCTTTTAATTCAAGCTATGATTCAACAATCATACTTTTCAAACCAAACCCACGTGACCTCGATCAAAACATGTGTTACTTGCCAGTGATCCTTTCCACAATAAATTATGAACTCAGGAACACTGATTTTCTAAATAAAACTAAAAGGGTAGCATATTGTGCGTGCTGCATGGCATACACATCGGAGTTGGTTGTTTGTCCCGATCAACCCATCGGAGGCGTGGAGCATTCTGTAGATGTTATGAAAAACCAGTCTGCGATACTCAGTCCTACTCCTCCAGACCACTGATATTGATAATCCTGACAGAGTTGTATTTGAAAATCATCATATTGGACCTTGGAAAGCTTGGATACAAAAAATGTATTTCATGTATGATGAATTGAATACTGTGCTTTGTTTAAAAGGGATTTATGTTACTCAGCATACGTTTTTTTCATTTATATAATCAATATGAATAAACATTATTGAACACAATCTAATGGGCATGATTTTTTTGTTTTGTTCAGCAACCAGTGAAAGCGCCGAGGCCTGTAGCAACAGTGGTGACTGGAAGCAGCATCTTTCATGATGTAAGTGTGTTTAACCTGCATTGAATATTGACCCAATTATGTGCTTTGTTTCTTAATTTGGTACTCCAGCAAATGTGTGCTCGTGGCTTTTAATTCTTGTCCCTGTCCTGCGCGCAGCAACACACCTCAGTCTACCAAGGAATGTATTACTGTGTGTAACTGATAGCAATAGGGAAGAGCTATTTTCTCTCCCTTGGATCTCAGCAGACAACAAAGTTCAGCTGCAGTACACATTCAGCGCTATGCAGTTGCTTTTAAGAGAAAAAAAAGACTAAACATCTATTCTAATGATGTACGTATGCACCAGCTAATAAACGCTGAACGAGGCTTTTTAATTTCCTTTTTGTTATATTTAGTCAAGTTTTGACTAAATATTTTAACATCGAGGGGGAATCGAAACGAGGGTCGTGGTGTATGTGCGTGTGTGCGTGTGTGCGTGTGTGTGTGTAGAGCGATTCAGACTAAACTACTGGACCGATCTTTATGAAATTTGACATGAGAGTTCCTGGGTATGAAATCCCCGAACGTTTTTTTCATTTTTTTGATAAATGTCTTTGATGACGTCATATCCGGCTTTTCGTGAAAGTTGAGGCGGCACTGTCACGCCCTCATTTTTCAACCAAATTGGTTGAAATTTTGGTCAAGTAATCTTCGACGAAGCCCGGACTTCGGTATTGCATTTCAGCTTGGTGGCTTAAAAATTAATTAATGACTTTGGTCATTAAAAATCTGAAAATTGTAAAAAAAAATAAAAATTTATAAAACGATCCAAATTTACGTTCATCTTATTCTCCATCATTATCTGATTCCAAAAACATATAAATATGTTATATTTGGATTAAAAACAAGCTCTGAAAATTAAATATATAAAAATTATTATCAAAATTAAATTGTCGAAATCAATTTAAAAACACTTTCATCTTATTCCTTGTCGGCTCCTGATTCCAAAAACATATAGATATGATATGTTTGGATTATAAACACGCTCAGAAAGTTAAAACAAAGAGAGTACAGAAAAGCGTGCTATCCTTCTTAGCGCAACTACTACCCCGCTCTTCTTGTCAATTTCACTGCCTTTGCCATGAGCGGTGGACTGACGATGCTACGAGTATACGGTCTTGCTGAAAAATGGCATTGCGTTCAGTTTCATTCTGTGAGTTCGACAGCTACTTGACTAAATGTTGTATTTTCGCCTTACGCGACTTGTTATATTTAGTCAAGTTTTGACTAAATATTTTAACATCGAGGGGGAATCGAAACGAGGGTCGTGGTGTTTGTGTGTGCGTGCGTGCGTGTAGAGCGATTCAGACCAAACTACTGGACCGATCTTTATGAAATTTGACATGAGAGTTCCTGGGTATGATATCCCCGAACGTTTTTTTCCTTTTTTTGATAAATGTCTTTGATGATGTCATATCCGGCTTTTCCTGAAAGTTGAGGCGGCACTGTCACGCCCTCATTTTTCAACTAAATTGGTTGAAATTTTGGTCAAGTAATCGTCGACGAAACCCGGACTTCGGTATTGCATTTCAGCTTGGTGGCTTAAAAATTAATTAATGACTTTAGTCATTAAAAATCTGAAAATTGTAAAAAAAAATAAAAATTTATAAAACGATCCACATTTACGTTTGTCTTATTCTCCATCATTTGCTGATTCCAAAAACATATAAATATGTTATATTCGGATTAAAAACAAGCTCTGAAAATTAAATATATAAAAATTATTATCAAAATTAAATTGTCCAAATCAATTTAAAAACACTTTCATCTTATTCCTTGTCGGTTCCTGATTCCAAAAACATATAGATATGATATGTTAGGATTAAAAACACGCTCAGAAAGTTAAAACAAAGAGAGGTACAGAAAAGCGTGCTATCCTTCTTAGCGCAACTACTACCCCGCTCTTCTTGTCAATTTCACTGCCTTTGCCATGAGCGGTGGACTGACGATGCTACGAGTATACGGTCTTGCTGAAAAATGGCATTGCGTTCAGTTTCATTCTGTGAGTTCGACAGCTACTTGACTAAATATTGTATTTTCGCCTTACGCGACTTGTTGCTAACTCTGTTCTGCTTTCTTGAAATTTAACAACACCAATGTAGAAGAACAATGGTGACTGCACATGAGTGATAAATGTAACACTTTATGTAATAAAACACAAATGTAGGAAAAAAAAATTCCATTGTTGTAATTTGAATTGTGTGTTGCAGGGTCAGTATTACCAGGTGGGTGACATGGTGTCGCTGGTGGATCACGACGGAGGAGTGTTCTACGCACAGATCCGAGGCTTCATGTGTGACCAGTACAACGAAAAGAGTGCCATCATCACCTGGCTGCTACCCACTCAGAGCAGTCCCACAGACAAATTTGATGCCTCCACATACATACTGGGTAAGTTTTTATTATGTACATTTAACATCTCAGTGAGTCTTAGACGTTTTCTGGAAATAACTCTCTTGGGATATACAATTTTACTACAAGTGTTACCCCCCGCGGGTTAGGGGGAAGAATTTACCCGATGCTCCCCAGCATGTCGTAAGAGGCGACTAACGGATTCTGTTTCTCCTTTTACCCTTGTTAAGGGTTTCTTGTATAGAATATAGTCAATATTTGTAAAGATTTTAGTCAAGCAGTATGTAAGAAATGTTAAGTCCTTTGTACTGGAAACTTGCATTCTCCCAGTTAGGTAATATATTGTACTACGTTGCAAGCCCCTGGAGCAATTGTTTGATTAGTGCTTTTGTGAACAAGAACCAATTAACAAGTGGCTCTATCCCATCTCCTCCCCCCCCCCCCCCCCCCCCCCTTTCCCCGTCGCGATATAACCTTCGTGGTTGAAAACGACGTTAAACACCAAATAAAGAAAGAAAGAACTACAAGTGTTGTGGAAGAGTTGCGCCCCTTACAGGAAACACGTGGTCGACCAGTTAAAACCTACAATTGCAGCCAATAACTGACTCCGATATGAACTTTATGCAGTGTCCGCTTGATACACGATCCCATTTCTTTAAAAAAGATACACATCGGACCGCGGAGTTTACGATTTGTCCTGGCAATGCCGAATCACTTGCCCCGAGTGATAGCAAACAACATGTTTTGCCTGAGGTCACGTGAGTTTCACTTGAAGTCAAGATCCCGACAGTGTGGGAAACTGACATGCTTAGCGATTGCTGTATGCCATCAAGTGAATCGTGGCTCCGATGTGCTGATTTTTATAAGAAAAGGATCATATCGATTGGACACTGCATAACATACACAATGGAGTCAGTTATTCGCTAAAATCATTGTTTTTAAATGTTAGATCACATGTTTCCTTGTTGGCCGAGCGAGGTAAAGGGCGCAACTCTTCCAAAACGCTAGTTGCGAATCATGTCAGAATTATTTCCGAAAATCGTCCATTGCTTGTATCGAATCTGGATCTGGATTCCAACCAGGTGATAGTTGTGGGATACATGACAGGAGCCAATTTTGGCTACTTGTGACGGGTGGTGTGTTGGTGTGCTTTGATGCCAACAGCAAATTGTGCTCATGATTGAAAATTTTAAAAGGCTAAAATTGTGATAATTGTGTAATGTCTGAATTGCACACAAAAAGCTAGAATAACGAAGATCACATTAGTTTTTTGTTGTCATTGTTTTGTGTCGAATACCTGTACCCAGGTTTCACGTTTGGATGCTTCTAAATGTTTTAAAAAACCGTGAAGGCTACAACTTTTAAGTGACGCTGACAGCCCCATTTTTCCGTTTCAGGTCCGGAAGAAGACATTCCACGGAAAATGGAGTTCATAGAGTTTGTGTGTCACGCACCTTCAGACTACTTCCACTCCCACAACACCCCTTACCCATTGGTGCAGAAAGATCCAGACCTGTGTTTCATCTGGACGTCGCTTGGCCCCGAGATCCGCACGACTCCGTCTGTGGATGAGATCTTTGGTGTGAAGGATGAGGAAGAGGAGGCTATTTTTATGTCGGATATTCTGTTGCCGCCATCCAAAAATATCAAGGACAAACAGAAGGAAGTGAAAGAAAAAGACAAAAGTAGAGAAAAGGAAGAACAAAAAGTTGTGAAAATGGAGGTTGATTAAAAGGCACAGTAAGCCTCTCGTAAACCATCACAGATACTGTCAGGCTTTTACACACAGTACAAACACCCTTTCATTTAAACATTCACCGCTTGAGAAAATCCTAGGTGCCCTCCGTAAAGAGCGAGCAATTTTCAAAGAATTTATTTTTGCATGGTTTATCTTACCCCTGAGCCATCGTGAACCCGTGTGATCCAGTTTCCTTTTTGACTCACATGCGAAGCAAAAGTGAGTCTATGTACTCACCCGAGTCGTCCGTCCGTCCATCCCCCCCGTCCGTCCGGACGTCCGTCCGGAAAACTTTAACGTTGGATATTTCTTGGACACTATTCAGTCTATCAGTACCAAATTTGGCAAGATGGTGTATGATGACAAGGCCCCAAAAAACATACATAGCATCTTCACCTTGCTTCAAGGTCAAGGTCGCAGGGGCCATAAATGTTGTCTAAAAAACAGCTATTTTTCCCATTTTCTCTGAAGTTTTTGAGATTGAATACCTCACCTATATATGATATATAGGGCAAAGTAAGCCCCATCTTTTGATACCAGTTTGGTTTACCTTGCTTCAAGGTCAAGGTCACAGGAGCTCTTCAAAGTTGGATTGTATACATATTTTGAAGTGACCTTGACCCTGAACTATGGAAGATAACTGTTTCAAACTTAAAAATTATGTGGGGCACATGTTATGCTTTCATCAAGAGACACATTTGGTCACATATGGTCAAGGTCACTTTGACCCTTATGAAATGTGACCAAAATAAGGTAGTGAACCACTAAAAGTGACCATATCTCATGGTAGAAAGAGCCAATAAGCACCATTGTACTTCCTATGTCTTGAATTAACAGCTTTGTGTTGCATGACCTTGACCTTGGGTCAAGGTCACATGTATTTTGGTAGAAAAAATGTGTAAAGCAGTTCTTAGTGTATGATGTCATTGCTAGGTTTAGTTATTTGACCTTGACCCTGAAGGTCAAGGTCATGTCAAGGTCAAGCATGTGAGTCGTATGGGCTTTGCCCTTCTTGTTTCACAATGTAGTCGTCAGTTTGTAATTTGAATGTGACTCGCTGTAAGCTTATCTGCAATAGCACGTTATTGTGTACCTCTGAATCTATACGCACCAAACGGCTGTGATTCACACGAACTCTAGCAATGGCTTTTGACTGTTCAGAGGAACTGGCGATAGGCATAAACCGTCGTCTGCTACGAGAACCACGACCTTGCGTGACCCTGCTTCCGGGCTTTTCTTTTTTCAAACTTTCAAAACTTCGAATTGTACTGATCTTGTCTTGATGAAAAAAGAATTCTTTTATGATTTAAGAATGTTTGTGTAACAAGCTGTCAATTTATTATTTAGATTTTAAAAGTTAGGTCTAGCGCCAAAACGCACCATGGTCCGATTTTGTTATCAGAAAATCCGCAAAATTAATTCTTTGAAAATTGCTCGCTCTTTACGTAGGGCACCTAGGATATTCCCGTTCGGTGAATGTTCAAATGGAAGGGAGTTTGTACTGTGTGTAAAAGCCTGACAGTATCTGTGATGGTTTACGGGAGGCGTACTGTGCCTTTAAAAATGTCCCGCAGTGGGGCACTGCGGTTATGAAATTAAAAGCCCCTCCTGTTTTTGGAACCGCAGGAGCTTTCTAGTTTGCTGTTAGGTAGATTTTTGGTTCCTCTTTCCTGTCATGCTCTCTTTTTCTTCATGAATTCTTTTCTTTTTTCTGCCTTCTTGCTCATTCACCTGTATTTTTTCCAAAAATCTCTTCTCTTGCCGCTTGTCTCGCGATTCATGTATAGTTTAATCTGTTAGTGTTCTGATGTAAGTCCAGCAGTAGATAGGTTAAGCCTATTTTAACATACTGGAAACTGGTAATCTTCCAGTAGGTATTAATTTAGTTTTACTAAAGCCTGCTGGGACACAAGTAATGGGTTAGTGCATTTGTAAACAGGAATCGCTTGACAAGTGGCCCCCTTCATCCCCCCCCTTCCTCGTCCTGATATGGCTCTGCGTAGTCGGCTGGACGTTAAGCAACAAATAAACAAACAAACAAAACTTTAAAAATGCTGTTCAAGAATCTTGTGATGTTTTGTAATACTTTTCTGTGTTGGGATGAATGTGAACGTCAACTGATGCTACAGAGGTACCTGTCACTCTGTCACAAAAGGACATCTTTGGTGTCCCCATACGTTATCGCAGGTACCATTGTACTTAATTGCCTGCTGAGGAAAAAACAAGTCGCGTAAGGCGAAAATACAATATTTAGTCAAGTAGCTGTCGAACTCACTGAATGAAAGTGAACGCAGTGCCATTTTTCAGCAAGACCGTATACTCGTAGCATCGTCAGTCCACCGCTCATGGCAAAGGCAGTGAAATTGACAAGAAGAGCGGGGTAGTAGTTGCGCTAAGAAGGATAGCACGCTTTTCTGTACCTCTCTTTGTTTTAACTTTCTGAGCGTGTTTTTAATCCAAACATATCATATCTATATGTTTTTGGAATCAGGAACCGACAAGGAATAAGATGAAAGTGTTTTAAAATTGATTTGGACAATTTAATTTTGATAATAATTTTTATATATTTAATTTTCAGAGCTTGTTTTTAATCCGAATATAACATATTTATATGTTTTTGGAATCAGCAAATGATGGAGAATAAGATAAACGTAAATTTGGATCATTTTATAAATTTTTATTTTTTTTTTACAATTTTCAGATTTTTAATGACCAAAGTCATTAATTAATTTTTAAGCCACCAAGCTGAAATGCAATACCGAACCCCGGGCTTCGTCGAAGATTACTTGACCAAAATTTCAACCAATTTGGTTGAAAAATGAGGGCGTGACAGTGCCGCCTCAACTTTCACGAAAAGCCGGATATGACGTCATCAAAGACATTTATCAAAAAAATGAAAAAAACGTTCGGGGATTTCATACCCAGGAACTCTCATGTCAAATTTCATAAAGATCGGTCCAGTAGTTTAGTCTGAATCGCTCTACACACACACACACACACACACACACACACACGCACGCACGCACGCACATACACCACGACCCTCGTTTCGATTCCCCCTCGATGTTAAAATATTTAGTCAAAACTTGACTAAATATAAAAAAGGGGTTGAGCAGACAAGAGCGAGGCTTGTCATCATACCATTCTCATGGAAACTGCATAGGAGACGGCGTGATTCTGTGTGGGAGATGAAAGGTTAAAGCAGGCCGATTTCTCACACGGTGCTTACTGCACTTTCATCTATTGTTAAAAGACTGGCACTGAATAAAGTAAAGATGCCATAAGAGACATCACACTTGTCACAGCTTTATGAGAGCAGGTTATTGGTACGGACCAGCAAAAGGGGCGGGGAAATAGCTCAGTCGGGAGCGGCACTGGCTTCAATCCTCACGTTCGGCGAGGGATTTATTTCCTAGAGTCTTCTTCTTCTTCAGCGTACGACATTTCCTAGTCAACTTTGTGCAGACTCTCCTCGGTGGCCGAACACCTCCGTATGCATGCATGCGCACGATAAAGTACCCAAGTTCACCGCGAAAGTCTCAGGACTTGGAAAAATGAATACATGCACGCAGGAAAAAGAAAGAAAAAATATTGGTCGCGTCGTATACTGTACGGCAGCTCTCTTTCCCCAGGAAAAAAGCAGCCCGAATTTCCATGAGGGTAACCTCACAGGACTGTATAAAATTTTATCCTTATCCTATCCAAAGCAAAAGACGTCCACCAGGTCGTTGCTGAAATACAGCGTATTTTGTCATGGTACCCATCAGAAGTCCTCAAAACCCTCCCGATTTTTGACTGCTCATGCGATCAACACCTGCATCAGCAGGAATGGCAGAACACAAAAAATATGCAAGATAGGAAAACAAAACAACCTGTTCTGGATAGATAAGTTAAGTTGTGCCTATGCTGAATGTTTGTCCATTTTTATTTGGTACCTTACATTTTTGTGGTCGATGTTTGGGGGCACCCTTATTTGGACGACTGTGGCGTGACCCTTGTCAAAGAAATCTTTGATCTAATTAAGTGCCTTTAACGGCATAGACAGTTTGAATGAAATGATACGGGAATGAATGTTTTAATGGGTGCAATAAGTTTTTTTCACTAAGTTAATCTAAGCACTCACATCCACACATTTTCAGGTAACTAGACACATATTACAAACTTTATTGCTCAGCTTTTGGTTACCCCCCGCGGGTTAGGGGGAAGAATTTACCCGATGCTCCCCAGCATGTCGTAAAAGGCGACTAACGGATTCTGTTTCTCCTTTTACCCTTGTTAAGTGTTTCTTGTATAGAATATAGTCAATATTTGTAAAGATTTTAGTCAAGCAGTATGTAAGAAATGTTAAGTCCTTTGTACTGGAAGCTCCCATGGGGTCGCCTTCACGCGGCGGGAGTGTTTCCACAGAGCCACCCCACCCCTTTACTTCTCTTCTTTTGTCTTATTTCTGCCTTACCAGTCCTTTCACCTATATTTCCTTCCAAGAAAACTCTCCCTACTATTCCCTGCAGATTTCCAATTCTTTTCTTGTTGTCTTATTTCTATCTGACTGGATCCATCACCTTTATTTCACTTACCAAAAGTCTTCTTTTCCACATCCTTATTTCTCTGCACCCCGCATGTCGTAAGAGGCGACTAACGGATTATGTTTCTCCTTTTACCCTTGTTTAGTGGTTCTTGTATAGAATATAGTCAATGTTTGTAAAGATTTTAGTCAAGCAGTATGTAAGAAATGTTTAGTCCTTTGTACTGGAAACTTGCATTCTCCCAGTAAGGTCATATATTGTACTGCGTTGCAAGCCCCTGGAGCAATTTTTTGATTAGTGCTTTTGTGAACAAGAAACACTTAACAAGTGGCTCTATCCCATCTCCCCCCTTTCCCCTATCCCATCTCCCCCCTTTCCCTCGTCGCGATATAACCTTCGTGGTTGAAAACGACGTTAAACACCAAATAAAGAAAGAAAGAATTTGTACTGGAAACTTGCATTCTCCCAGTAAGGTCATATATTGTACTACGTTGCAAGCCCCTGGAGCAAATTTTTGATTAGTGCTTTTGTGAACAAGAAACAATTGACAAGTGGCTCTATCCCCTCTCCCTCCGTCGCGATATAACCTTCGTGGTAGAAAACGACGTTAAACACCAAATAAAGAAAGAAAGAAAGAAAAAGCTTTTGGTTGTAATCAAGATCAAGAGCATAAATACATAGTTCATTTAACACACACAATCAAATCCACACACAGACACACACATTAACATTTTCAATCTGCATTCAGCTTCAAGATAACTCTTGGAAATCTGATCACAATAATGTATAATAAAATAATTTCACCGGCATTTCTAAAGATTCCTGTTGGTTTCTCTTGTTTTGATTATTCAAAACATAGAAATAGACGTTTAAGCCATTTCAACCCATATATGTACAAAAAATTCTTCAGTAATAGAAAACATTCTGCTCATCACAAAATCCTGTTGAGTGCTTATGTCAGTTACACACATATCATCGCACTACATCCCATAGTGCTTGTGTTCCTGATCTAGGTATCTTCTGTACTGGTTGTCTAAATATTTATAAGTATTAAACAATGGCGACTGCACGTGAGAGGGAACAATAAAGAGACCAAAAAGCAATGTACTCACGTTAAAATGACGAACACGGAACGAATAACAGCGACGTTTCGACCTAAGGGTCTTCTTCAGGCACAAAAATACACACACAAAAAGAAGACGGACGATAGAACAGATAAAGAGGAGAATAACTGACAAAACAACTGCACTGCACAAACCAACAAATGACAAAGACAGAGAAGCAAGGGAAGCTACTCGAGGGGAAGCCAACAATAACACAGGCAAGAAAAAAGAGTTGAAAAGCGGCAGTCGAGGGTGCGTGCGGTTTCTCCGATATAAATCTGGCGACAAGAGAGGCAGACTATCCCATAGACAACGTTGTGACTTTGACAGTCAAACGTTCTCTTGACCGTGAAGGAGCCACGAGGGCCTTGGAGGCAGGTGTCAGAGTGGAGGAAGGGACAAGATTTGCAATTTCGTTTGGAACAAGGAATAGTCTTCTTAGTGTAAACAAGCATAAATATTTGTACTGGCAAGCGCACAGACACACTTGTCAGCCCTCAATTCAAGTGTTGTCTGCCCAAAATAAAAATGAAATGCAGATGTGAAGGGCAGAATAAAGAAACAAGTCGCGTAAGGCGAAATTACTACATTTAGTCAAGCTGTGGAATTCACAGAATAAAACTGAACGCACTGCATTTTTTCACAATGACCGTAGTCCGCCGCTAGTGCAAAAGGCAGTGAAAATGACGAGCCTGTTCAGCGCGGTTGCGCTGTGCTAACCGCGCTGTGCTGCATAGCACGCTTTACTGTACCTCTCTTTGTTTTAACTTTCTGAGCGTGTTTTTAATCCAAACATATCATATCTATATGTTTTGGGAATCGGGAACCGACAAGGAATAAGATGAAATTGTTTTTAAAACGATTTTGAAAATTTAATTTTAATCATAATTTTTATATTTTTAATTTTCAGAGCTTGTTTTTAATCCGAATATAACATATTTATATGTTTTTGGAATCAGAACATGATGAAGAATAAAATAAAAGTAATTTTGGATCGTTTTATAAAAAAATTAATTTTAATTACAATTTTCAGATTTTTAATGACCAAAGTCATTAATTAATTTTTAAGCCTCCATGCTAAAATGCAATACCGAAGTCCGGCCTTCGTCGAAGATTGCTTGGCCAAAATTTCAATCAATTTGATTGAAAAATGAAGGTGTGACAGTGCCGCCTCAACTTTCACAAAAAGCCGGATATGACATCATTATCGAAACAAGAGGCGAAGCCTTCAAGGCTCACGTAAGAAATCGACAAACAGTAACACAAACTCAATCACTCCGTCACACACACACACACACACACACACACACACACACACACACACACACACACACACACACACACACACACACACACACACACACACACACACACACACACAGTAAGCATAGGTGAAACTATGCAAGAAAGCGAGACCCTGGATCTGCCAAGAAGTCTCGGCCCGCTCACAATAACAATGACCGAGACTTTCAGTAATTCCTTTGCGTGACGTCTAACCCTCTTACGTCATAATGTGACGTCTTCAAATAGTTTCTATCACACACGTCGAACACTTTTGACCGAGACTGACGTAATCCATAGACTCGGAAATGTTAAAGTTTCTACCACAGACATACACACATACATACATACGCACGCACGCACGCACGCACGCACGCACAGACAGACAAAGTTTATCATCGCATAGGCTACACTTACGTGAGCCAAAAATGAAAAAAAAACGTCTGGGGATTTCATACCCAGAAACTCATGTAAAATTTCATAAAGATCGGTCCAGTAGTTTAGTCTGAATCGCTCTACACACACACACACACGTACAGACACACACACACACATACACCACGACCCTCGTCTCGATTCCCCCTCTTTGTTAAAACATTTAGTCAAAACTTGAGTAAATGTAAAAATGAGGATTTCAGAAATTGCATTCATGTAATGCCTAATTTAAAAAAAAAAGTACAATATTTTTGTTTCCTTCTTCATAACTTGTAGTCTTTGCATGCCACACATATGACTGGGAACACACTCATCAGTATTAATTATTTACATCTCTCATTCCAGAGTCAAAGACATTCAATTGAATAATCATGTACATATACAACAGCACAGCAATTACAAACATCAACAATCAGGATATGCAACTTCCCTGTGGAAAGTCGAGTTTACACGAAAGCCTGGCTTCAAGAAGAATCAATCCATTGAATTTGCGTATGTTCTGCCTGAAATTAATTCATCCCCCCAAATAATATTCAAAGCATGATGGTCTGTAATACAAATCCTACATTTCAAAAATTAACCTTATTTACAGCACATATACATCCCACAAAGCATTTGTTTTAGGCATGAGAAAAGTTATGTATGTACATGTGAATAAAATCTGATACAATATGTTTACTAATCAACAACTCCCACTCAAACACCTGGCATACATTTCAGAGAATACAGGTGTTACAAACAAGTGTGTTATCCCATAAAACATCGCCCGCGTGATACAACATGCCTTAAACGGACAATAAAATGCAACAAAATCAATGCAAGTTGGAAGGCCACTCACACTTTGCAGATTTTATACTCAAGACATACAAAAATATCTTGAAGACATGAAGAAGAAAGACCAAGGTATACAAGGAATCAAGCAACATCCAAATCTTCTTCCTTCAAGGCACAGCCCTTCACGTGTAAACAATTGTGACCCTCCACCACGAAATGAGTCGCATGTCACCTCGCGCGGTTCTGCGCTAGGCTTAATATAAGTCCGGGGAGTGTCTTGTAACAGTGTGAGGGTCACCTTAGTCACAGGCTTATAACTCAAACACTTTTTGCTCTTTTCTAAAACGGTTTTCACCACTGGATAGAGCATAAAAAACTCTTTAGAAAAATGTAAAAATATGAAAATCATGCAAAGGTGACATGCGACTCATTCCGTGATGGAGGGTCACAATTGAGGTCTGCATCTCTGATCTATCCAGGTGTTTACAAGACCATCCCTCCACTTGGACATACACACAAAATCAACTCGAGTCCAACCTGTTTATAAAGACCACACAACTGACGGACCAAAAGTATGACAAATTTGTAAGTCATAGACAGGTGGTCGCTATGGAAAGGTGCATTATATAAGGGGAAAAACATCAGGATCCTTTTGGGTGGTTGTAATGGGCAGGTGGTTGTTAGCAAGAGGTGGTGGTTGTAATGGGCAGGTGGTTGTTAGCAAGAGGTGGTGGTTGTAATGGGCAGGTGGTTGTTAGCAAGAGGTGGTGGCTAGGGCAGGTTCCACTGTACCTGGCTACTTCCAGGGAAGAATGGGAAATGAATTTATGAAAATTACCACCCTACCAGGCATTTGATTTTTTGAATGTGTTCAAAAGGTGGGCTAATTTGATCAGAAGTAAAACCATGGACAGATCTGAGACAAGAAATGTTTACTTGAGAAAGACCATGCCTTTAACAGTGCATGCAATGTGACCACTTAACTTTACCATTCTATTTCATGGCTAAAACAACACATGAGATTGCAAGAGATACTAGCATAAAAATGCTTCAACAGATCTGGTAACAGCAAAAATTATCTAAACACAACAGCTAACACAGTCAAGTTAGCAGTCTATTAACACTTTCTACCCCACCTATGTTGACCAAGGTTTTTTTTTTATCTGAGACCAGCTGTGCTGCACCAGGTCACTCAGAATTGTAGTAACTGTGTATCAACACGCTGGAATGCAGGCGTTAGCTTCAGTTGCTTCCTGTAACGTCCATCTAACGCCTGCGTTAGATGGACGTTACAGGAAGCAACTGAAGCTAACAGTCTGAGCGGATATATCCGTACCTGGTCAGATAGAGCCATATGAGTGGGTACGAATATATCCGTACCTGAGAGACAATGAGTTAAATAAAAGCCATTTTCAAGCTTTTAACTATCCTTGTTAAACTGTGTTGAAGCTTGCATAATGACCCATGCTAGTGCGCTTTTCAAATGGAAGACAAATAAAGCATATAATGCAGCCCTGTAGTGGAAAGTATTTCACTAACCACTGCGAGAATTAAAGTCAGTAGTCAATAAAATCTACCCCTCTATAGCAATTCCGCCAAGAGACCTAAAAGGGCACCCATCTTACTCACCATGGTCAGCAAAAAGGAAAAGGAAAAGTCTTTGATGACAGAGTTTGCGTAAACCAGACATTTACGGTATTTTACACAAAACAAAATCGGCAACGGGTTCTGCACACTGCCTAATATTTCTTCTTAACAAATATGATGCAATCGCTGTGTTTTAGACTTGGTTTGACAGGATGGCATAACCAAATGACTAGCAGTCAATGACGGCCAAGAATCGTACTTACACAAAAATAGCAATTTGTACAACAGATAGAGCAATAATTGAACGAGTAGCTTCGATCCCCTCCGTTGTTATTTACGACCAAGCTATCGCCACTTTTGGTACAGCGTTTTTGGTATGGCTTGTAAGTCAAAGTCTGTTTATGAACTGTGATAGACTGACTGGAAAACTCTGGAATTCTCAAGGCTGCAGGGTGATGTCACATTCGACCTCTAAGTCCTGCGCCTGCTGCAAATTCCTGTTGTAGAAGAGCGTCTTGAAAAACTCATAGGAACTGATCATGATGGCACAGGCTGGAGCCACCTTAATGATGCGTGGCGCCAAACCTGAAACAGTCAAAGTTTCATTGCTCAGTTCTGGTCTTATTTTTATCAGAAGCAGGGAAAAATACACACACACACACATTTGTACCTACTGCAGCATTGTCCATGAAACCAATTGTTACAAACATTAATGTATCGACAGAACAGTGGATTTCCCTTCTTCGAGCCATGTGATCTCAGCTAAAGGCCAACTAAATCGCAAATCTAGACGGCTGTTCGAGACTGCAAACGTAGAGTGCGCTCAATTTTTAAATATAAGACGAATTCGAAATAAAAAGGATCAACACATGTATGTTCATTGGATTTTCTTTTCATAAAGTAGGACATTTGACAGATCAAAACAGTCGTTGTTCAACTTGTGTGGTCTAATAAACAGTGGTTGTTTCAATCAGTGCCAAATGCCACATTTTGGTCAAAAATGCAAATACCGTATTTGACGGACTACAAGCCGCGACTTTAAAAAAAAAAATCGCATTGCGGCTTATAAAAAGATGCGGCTAAAACGTTACCTAAACTTGAATAGCATTCACCTAATGGAAGTCGCCGCGGATTTTCATTTCGCTCGATTAGCTATTACTGGTACTTTATTAGCTCTCTACTCAAGACTCGGCGCTTTTCTCTTTCTTTCGCGAATCTTCGTTTGTCAACAAGTCGTGGTGACAAGATAGCGTACAGAGAAACACCGGATGTATCAGGATCTCGCATGCGCGAGATTTCGTTTTTTTGTGTCTCGCGATAGTTGGAGGAGCGAGAGCCGCCATGTTGTGTTTTCGTCTGCTCGAAATGTGCGCAAAAGTCGTAAATCATCCCAAAAAAGCTTATTCCGGGCGGGTTACAAATTGTGTGTGTGATATTTTTCTTCAAACTTTTTCACTTTTCTTCTTTGTTTCACTTGTTTATTCTCGGAGCCGATTTCGCCAAATACCATACTTTCGTTTGCCTGGTTGTTTTGATTGATTGACACGATCTGATTATATTTTTTTCGACGGCGGCTAATATAGTGACGCGGCCTATACGTGGCTCGTCCCAATTTTGTTGTTAAATGTCGGGGGTGCAGCTTATAAAACGGTGCGTCTTGTAATCCGTCAAATACGGTAATGTATAATATTTGCAATCGCAACTTAGTAATGAGACCTTCTGTCTTCTTACCCTGTCAAACACCATAAAATGAACTACGTAATATTAAGTTCTGGGATTCAATTTCACGGGCCAGCTTCCTTAGAACAGCAAGTATCATGAAAATTCCTTACTCTTGGGTTTAACAAACGTGCTTACCTGTAAAAAGTGCGTGAAATCCTTGAGTCAGGTAGAGTTTCTTTATCAGAAACAGTGTTGACGTGGAGACTTTTTTCCCTAGAGAACAAAAACAAAACAAAATGTTATCCTAATACATTACATACATTTATGCTACAGCTTCAAAAAACACCCTTTATGACTTCTGAGAGGAATGACACTTATACCGTTCAGCATGCCATAACATCATTGTTAGCCAAGATAGGGAAACAAAACTGGGGCTGTTTTGGATACAATTTGAAGGTTCTTTCGAATTCCAATGACAAGCAAAACTTGTTTTGTTTGAGCTTTTCTGATTTGTTGTTGTTGATCTCAATACAGGAACCTTGCTTTTGCGCATTTGATTTTTGGGCGTGTCTGTGTTGTATGTTCCACTGTGTAGACACTATCTTATGTAAAAATCAATCTGTTTGTTGAATATGGTAGGGGAATGGATGGCCTTTCCAGTCATATAACTGGTTTTACAATAAACGGCCTCATCGCAAAGATCTTCACTTGAACTTATCTGCCAGGTTTTTATGACGGGTAGTATACATCCTAGGTGAAGAAACGAATGATTGCAGACCAACCTCCTGTGATGACCTGCTCTCCCAATTCCACCTGGCGATGGGTTTTGATCACGTCAAACGGCAAAGTCAGAATGGCTGCCACCTGCACATATCAAACAAATTGTTAGCTACAAGGCTTACGAAGTCTGATGATAGCAAAGGGTAAGCTCAATTTCTGATCAGCAATTTTTTTAATGAAAACGAAAATGCAAACACAGACATAGACATGGGCACGCAGACACCGAGTCAGCCTGCCTCTCTATCAATAAGCCTGCCTCTCTATCAATAAGCCTGCCTCTCTATCAATAAGCCTGCCTCTCTATCAATAAGTCTGCCTCTCTATCAATAAGCCTGCCTCTCTATCAATAAGTCTGCCTCTCTATCAATAAGTCTGCCTCTATCAATAAGTCTACCTCTCTATCAATTAGTCTGCCTCTCTATCAATAAGCCTGCCTCTCTATCTATCAATAAGTCTGCCACTCTATCAATAAGTCTGCCTCTCTATCAATAAGTCTGCCTCTCTATCAATAAGTCTGCCTCTCTATCAATCAATCAAAGCCAAAAACGAGACCGTGACTCGCAACATACCAAAAGCAGAGAAATATGTGTCAGCACTGAGGAATAAACCCAGGGCACATGTACTTATACTGTATGTCAGCCAGAACACTGTGGGGGACATCGCCATTGACACAGGAAACTTTATTATCTTGAATGAGAAATTCATTTATTGTGCATCACACAAACTTTAAGCAAAATAATCCTTCTTCTTCTGCGTTCGTGGGCTGAAACTCCCACGTACACTCGTGTTTTTTGCACGAGTGGAATTTTACGTGTATGACCGTTTTTTACCCCGCCATTTAGGCAGCCATACGCCGTTTTCGGAGGAAGCATGCTGGGTATTTTCGTGTTTCTATAACCCACCGAACTCTGACATGGATTACAGGTTCTTTTTCGTGTGCACTTGGTCTTGTGCTTGCGTGTACACACGGGGGTGTTTGGATACCGAGGAGAGTCTGCACACAAAGTTGACTCTGAGAAATAAATCTCTCGACGAACGTGGGGACGAACTCACGCCGACAGCGGCCAACTGGATACAAATCCAGCGCGCTACCGACTGAGCTACATCCCCGCCCTATACTTCATGTGTAGGAAAGATGCTGTACATGACATGCATATAAGTAGAGAAGTCTTCAAAGCAAGCCCAGTACTTACTGTGCCTGCACCAGCGCCCGCCACAAAACTCTCGGAGAAAGATAACTCCGGCGAGCCTGTTGTTCTCAGCACCTCAGCTTTCATGGTCTCGTAGCTCAGCCAGTACAGAGCTGTGGACCAAAGGGAACATAACGCCTTGGTTAGTTTCAGGGATGAGAACCATGCATTCAACTCATCTTTCATGGTATCATAGCTCAGCCAGTACAGAGCTATAGAACAAAGGGAGCATAACAATTTGTCTAGTTTCAGGGATAAGCGTCATTCATCTCAGCTTTCATGGTATCATAGCTCAGCCAGTACAGAGCTATAGAACAAAGGGGGCATAACAATTTGTCTAGTTTCAGGGATAAGCGTCATTCATCTCAGCTTTCATGGTCTCAGAGCTCAGCCAGTACAGAGCTATAGAACAAAGGGAGCATAACAATTTGTCTAGTTTCAGGGATAAGCGTCATTCATCTCAGCTTTCATGGTCTCATAGTTCAGCCAGTACAGGACTATGGAACAAAGAGCGCATAACATCTTGGTTAGTTTCAGGGATAAGAACCATGAATTCACCCCAACTTTCATTGTCTCATAGCTCAGCCATGCAGTTAGAGCTGTAGAAACACAGCACAACATTATAAGACTTTCTTTTTCTTTTCTAGACAAGTTTTTCTCATATTTTGGAAGGTCTTGAAAGCCCATGAACGAAGAAGAAGAAGAAGAAGAAGAAGGAAGGTCTTGAAAGGATGGTGTGTTTACGTGTGTGGTGTGGGGGAGGGGGGGGACTGTTTCAGGCAAAATAACAACTTTTCAATTCTTCAAAGCAAAGCGGTCTGGCAAGAGACTGCTTGAAAAGGATGCATTTCGTATGCGTAAAAATATCTGAAAGAATGTGGAGTGTGTGGTGGTTGGGTGGAAGTCGAGGCAAACTGGCAAACTGACTCACCAGAGAATGGCACATCCCTCAGCAGAGTGGGGCCCAGTCCTCTCCAGAGTGAGAAGACCCCTTGAGTCTTGATGGTGTTGTTGATGGCTTGCCCCACGGCCTGGTATGTCAGTTGTGCTGACTGCATCTTGGTGCGTACCAGCTCAACGGGGCTGATGAGGGAGGCTGCCCACACTGTTTCAACATACAGGTCATGCTTAGCACCTCTGCATCGATAGTGACATACCCAAAATACCTTAAACAAGATCACTCACACAAGCCTAAAGGAGGTCCTTAAATTGAGCCCGAAGTTGACTTTGCGAAGACTTTTCATCGAAAACTTGGTGCTAAAGCTTGGTACGGCCAGCTTTGCGGAGTATGCTTCGCGTAGTCGACTTCGCCCAGTTAATTTGAGGGTTAAAGTAAAGCCGTCTTTAAAACCTGAAAAGAATTAGAAAAGCAGGCATGTTGGAAGTCAAACAAAGTGTCTGGGATCACAACAAGGTTAGGCTCACCCGAAAACGCCTCAGATGACACTCATTAAAACTTAGCAAAAAAGTTCAGTTTTTAATCTTAAGGCAAAGGGAGCCACTAAAATCTAAATTTGTATTTACTTCTACCATAGGCTAATGTTATATACTTATGAAGTGGTAAGGCATATACGATTTCAAAACGGATAACGTTTTCAGTACCGTCACTGTCCGTTACCATGGAAACGACAATCTCCAACTGCCAAAATGGGTTGCTAGGAACACGTTTTTTAGCTTCCCCTTCAATCATAGGAATGTGATTTTTTGCATGTAGGATGTAGGAGTCCATAGTTGTGGAATGACAACAGGGATTTTTTCTAGGATGAATAGTTCTAATAAAATATTGTTTTTAGATGAATTATCATGTTTTTCAGCACAATTTTAGTAAATATGACCCGCCTGAACAGTTATTTATTAATTTAAAGAAAATTCCTGTTGTCATTCCACAGGTTGTCCTCTGATAAGCATGTCCCTTAAGTTTCATTGCATTCTGAACAGATGGATTGAAGAAAAACAGTTTCCTAGAAAGCAGGTCATGCAAAAACGCTGAACAGAGAAACAAGGCCGAGAACATTTCAAAGCTCTTTTATTCACCCCAAATCAATGTTAACATAGTTCAGGTACTTTTCACAGACACCTGGTAACTACAGGCTTACCTTCTTCTTCTTCTACATTCCCGGCCATACATCTAGATGTCCAGTCCAGTGTTGAGTGCAAATCCCGCAGTCGGGCTTACCTAAAACTGCCCAGCAGCATATGCTGCACCCCCTTCTAGTCTGATGAGCTCATCCTGTCTTTTGAGTTTAGCTGTAAGCACAGTGTCGCGTCTCTTGTTTAGCTGATCTTTCTTGAACCTGAGGCTGCCAAGAACCCTCTTACACTCCCTAACCTTATTTAATCTTTTCATGTTACAGCCTGTTGTAAAGCCGTAGAACTGTGCAGTGTTGAGAGCAGCCGCTGGTCCAAAATTGAATTCCCTAGCCCCTGTGACGACTGCAAACCGTACGCGATTTTTGCATGCAAATTTGTCCTTGGGGCAGCGAACCCAAACGCTGCTGTGGAGACACTCATTAGAGTTTTGGGTTTTTCCTGACACACATCTCTGAAGCAGTTGATCTTCCGTCAGTCTCTGGTAAACTGGTTCTAGAGGAGGATTCAGCTTCTTGAAGTTGAGAGGTGTATGGACGAGTTTTGCGTGTGGTCCTGGGGGCTTGTTCTGCGCAAGGGCGGCCTGGTAGAAGCACCATGACGCGGCACCATGGGAGCACAAGTCATGCTGTGGCTTGTCATCTGTTAAGTAGCCGTGACGCAGAGATGCCATCACTGCCCGTTTCATGTCTGCAACTGTCTTACTCCCCCTCCCCCCCCCCCCCCCCCCCCCCCCAATTGTAATATATCGTCAACTTCTTGATTGTATTCAGAGTCAGCTGACCATACCCTCGCCCTCCCAAAATGATTCCTTTCTTGCGGCAGTCTGTCACCAGGTTGCGAAGCGCTGTCCCAAGACGCTTGGAAACGTGATTGATGCACTCTTCTTTTTTGATGGTTACTTAATCTCCATAAAGCTTTATTTTGGAAAGTTCCTGGAAGGTTTTTGTGTCACCGTCTGACAGGATAACTGTGTATCGCAGATTGTGCTGCGACACTGACCTGCCCCACAGAACCCGAGCCGCCTCGACTTCCATGATGCCACTGGAACCTAAAAATAAAACCAAAGTCAGCCACTGAATAGCAAACACACAAACAAACACACACACACACACACAAAAGGCAATCAGCCACATATCCACCAACATAGACGCTATTATTGCTTTTGTTCAGTACATGTATTACTCTGCATGGAACAATACCCAAACACACACGCACATACATGCACAAACACACACACACACACACACACAAGGCAATCAGCCACATATCTACCAACATAGACGCTATTATTGTTTTTGTTCAGTACATGTATTAGTATGCATGGATCAATACCCAAACACACACACACACGCACATGCATGCACAAACACACACTCTCTCACACACATACATGCACACACACACACACACACACACACACACACACGGCAATCAGCCACAGATCTACTAACATAGACGCTATCATTGTTTTTGTTCAGTACATGTATTACTATGCATGGATTAGTACCCAAACACACACAAATACACAAACACACACGTTAACGTACGGTACACATAGACAGCGCACACAAAAACACTGACACACATATTCACAAAAACTTACAGATCTATGTAAAATTCAAACACAACACACTATCATCCCATTTCAACAACCGTCTTCACAAACGCACACATACTGTTTAGATCTACGCACTCACCTGCAAAATTCTTGTCACAGATGTCCAGTTGTTTTACCAGCCAGGCAGCATACTCCAGGGGTTTCTCCTGGAGAAGTTTGTTTCCAGTTGTCTGGCAAACATGACAGTAGTTGCACATAACATGAGCGTCTAAGCAAATTCCAGTCAGCACGTCTAGACTACAACACACCCTATTCCAATGTGGGACGAGTGCCCCATGGTCAGCCATGATCCGTCGTAGCTTACACTGATGTCAAGAACGCCTCACTGAATACTTTCTCCTCCAGTAGATCTACATCAAGTCGTTGATAGACCACTACATTTCTCAATTGGACTGGTCTCCACGTGTAGCGGCAACAAGAAGAAGAAGAAGTCGTTGATAGAGTTTATCAGCTTTCTTCTGGAAGGTTTTGTGATGCACGCCTACCAAATCTAAACTTTCACAAAATTTGTTAAATTGTTGAGCACCTAGCCCACATACCAAGGACGAATAAACGGCTTGCCTGATGAGACCATAATCCATTTGATCGCTTTCTTTGGAAGCAAGGTATCCAGCGGTACCTGGAACAACTTCCTCACACGTTGAACAAGAGACATGCGCGTACACTGCAAGGCCGTGTCCCTGTTTTGAGTCTGGGCATGGTGACAGCGTTGGCTGTTTAGGCTACATTGCGGACAACAAAGTTTGTTTACAAGTCAATACCATCAAAGGTTTCCAAATCAACAAAACATCTCCTTGTTTGGGAAGCCTCTGGACCTGTCGCTTTTGACGCGGTGGCTGCTGTGTAGGCCTATGTGTTCGTCTTGAATTGTGTTCGCGTCAAACAGGCAAGAACACACTCTCAGTCCTGACGCAGAATTTGATCTGCATGCCACAGCGGTCGATCCAGAGTCTGTGCGCTTTGTCACCGATTGTGTTTCAGTTGTTCTCTTGTCTCTGCAACTCTTCAGTTGTTGTCTTCTCATACGCTTGCCTTCATTATGTGTTTTTCGGAACGTTAATCTTTTCACACGAGCCATTTTTCTAAGCAAACTCAGTGGAAAACTAAACGTGGTGAGCAGACGACTTTTAGAATGCGAAAAGCCACGCGAGCCTATCTGACCAATCGTGGCCAGGTATTTACGTCATACCCCCTTATATGGAAAGTGTCTGTGGTTTGCTTGTTTGGAAAATAGGGGGGTTTCCCCAGGAGAATCCATATTTAACCGAAAATAACCACCGCATGACACAGGGGAGAGAACTGCTGTTCAAACGGTATACGACGTTTCCGCGTTGGGCGAGCAGAAATGTCTGTTGTCAAGGGTTGAAAATCGTAATTTTTATCGGAAGAGTGAATGAAAAGACAGAAAAATTCGACGGGTTGGTGCAATGAAATATATTTTTAGAGACTTTGATGAATTTGTATAGTGTAATCATATGCATGTCATGAAAGTAGACAGATTGAAAGGTGCAAAACTGCTAACAACTCAAAATGGCTGTGTAAGTCCAATCACTCTAAATTTCAGTGGCACACTTCGCCTTAACTAGTTGGAATTTGAACCAGCTGAAGTTTCATTGAAACAACACAGACCATGACACTCCAATCCAGATAAATGAGGTGCAGAAACAAACCTCTGGCAATAGCCCCAGCAGTCATAGGCTTCCACCAGTCATAGGAACAGCACTCGTTATACTGCATGGCGGCTTTCAGCTGCTCATAGCATGTGAAGTACACCACTGTGGCCGGTACAGCCATCACTCTGCACAAAAACACACAACGGTACATCTATAAAGAAGAAGGTACTACTTGAATGCGCAAAGAAAAAAAAACATACAAACCTTTTACAGTTACACAGACACACACAAAGACTCATACACAAGCACACATGCATGCACACCATTGCCATAATAATGACACTGGTCACCCCCACCCCTACTTCCTGCAAGTGCAAGGTTACAGTGCTGTATGAGATTAAGAACGTATTATTTCAGATCAAACTTTGATGAACAAGGAAACAAAAATGCAATACATTTTACAGTTGCCTAGATTGCAGATATAGACAGAGACACACACATGCACACACACACAAACGCGCGTGGGCACACACACACAAACACGCGTGGGCACACGCACCCACAGACACACACACTTTACTTTGAACGCGTAATTACTGTTCCAAATGTGCATCTGTCAGTTATGCAATCAAACAATTTAAAAGTCACTTTTCATTTTTTCAGAAGTCTGAGGGTTTTTTTAGCTTTAATTTCCATTTGCAAACATTATCTATTGTGTAATCTTTGCATAAGCATGCAAATCTCACAAAAATCACCTTTCATGGGATCTTGTGGGCATCATACCATTTGAAGATCTTCAAAATGTTGTCATGCAATCTATTGCCATCGCGACATAGGAGGTTTTATTCAATTTGATTTGAACATTGTCCAATGAACGTACAAGCCAAAAATGCAACTGACATAAACATTTTCAATTAAAGAGTACCGCTTGCATTTCTATTTGCTAAAAATCAAATCTGTCTCAAAAGAGACTGCTTGCATTTTGTAAGCACGTCGGATATATATACAGTTGTATATCTGTAAGAATGTGTCAGACTAGCCAAAAACATAGCACTGTTAATATACAAAAGACAGTAAACAATAGGAGCACTGCTCAAGACGGGATACTCACAAAGTAGGTGGAAGTCCACTCCACAGAGATGAAACACCCTCATACCGAATGATTTTCATGAAAGCATCCTGCAAGAAGAAATTTCATGCACAATTCTAACAAGTTCTCCTTTTTTTTATTTACAGAAGAAATGCTCAGAATACAAAGCATTAATCTTTGCACATATTTTTAGTCTGATTTCTCGAAGTCTGAAAACAGAAGAACTCTAAATTACTCCACTTTTCAGTACAGGCACTTTTTATTAATATATCATCAGGGATCACATTGTTCATAATGCTGTGCTATAGTGTAAAGAGACCATTTCATGAAATAATATATATATATATTCCAATTTACCCACAACTTAATTTGAGATACAGGGAGTACATTACTACGTGGTAAAAAAGCTGTCTAGAAAGCATTGTCCTGTCATAGCATAATCCCCTTGCCAAAACCAGAGGTCAAACTCGCACTGACAGCGTCTGAGTGAAAAACTGTTGTTGTTCGGGTGTTTTTTTGTAAACCACTGAGCCTACCAAGCTATATGTTCCTGGCCCATTGAATATCACAACATAAAATAATTAACAAGAAGAGCAAACGCTCGATCGAGTCACTTTCGCAGTTCTGAATATTATATGAGGCATCAGATGGACAGGAAGAAATTGCTATTCACAACACAATGAGTCACGTTCACATAAAATTTGAGCCCGGTCACTTTTATAGTTTCCGAGAAAAGCCCAACGTTAAGTTGTGTGTTGCCGAACAGAAAAGGCTAGTTATCTCCCTTGTTTTTCTGATAACGTTCGTAAAAGGCTACAGATGTAAATACTTTGATGTAAAGAATAATCCTACAAAGTTTCAATCACATCCGATGAACTTTGTCAAAGATATAAAATGTCTAATTTTTCCTTTGACGCTGACCTGTGACCTTGAAAAAGGTCAAAGGTCAACGAAACCATCGTTAAAGTGTAGAGGTCATTGGAGGTCACGACTAAACAAAATATGAGCCCGATCGCTTTGATAGTTTCCGAGAAAAGTCCAACGTTAAGGTGGTGTCTACGGCCGGCCGGCCGGATGTCCGGCCGGCCGGCCGGCCGGACAGACTAACACTGACCGATTACATAGAGTCACTTTTTCTCAAGTGACTCAAAAACTATCACAATACCACACAATTACTGAAATAAACGTGTGTGTGTGTGTGTGTGTGTGTGTGTGTGTGTGTGTGTGTGTGTGTGTGAACAGTGGAACCCCCCTAGATCTTTTTTCCAGATGTTCTGTTGGTAATGTCAGAAGATTCTAATTACTTCCATTTTAAGATTCCCTCTCTTTTAAAACCTGACTTTCTCCCACTTTGTCATAAAGGGGGGAGGGGGGGGGAGGACAATTCTGAACTGAGTTGGTCTGACTCACCATGGTGCCAGAAAAGGGTGCAGGCAGAGGCTTTTTGTACCATGTCTGCTGTGTGACCTGGGTCGATCCGTTGAGGCACGCACACATGTGATCCATCAACCCATTGCAGTACAGGAAGCATTTACCTCGACTGAAAGCACTTGGCTTCTTCTGTGCTTGCAGTCGAATCTTCACAACATCCAAAGGTGTCACTGCAAGTAATACTAATAGTTATGATCAAAACATAACTCTCATTCAATGGGAACAATGGCATTGGGAAGGGAATACAATTTCTCCTATCTCAGACACAACAAAAAGATTCTCTGCCGTTGGGTTGGACTTGGAGGGACGGGCGCAATGGCGTGGTGGTAAGACGTCGGCCTCCTAATCGGGAGGTCGTGAGTTCGAATCCCGGTCGCTGCCGCCTGGTGGGTTAAGAGTGGAGATTTTTCCGATCTCCCAGGTCAACTTGTGTACAGACCTGCTAGTGACTTAACCCCCTTCGTGTGTACACGCAAGCACAAGACCAAGTGCGCACGGAAAAGATCCTGTAATCCATGTCAGAGTTCGGTGGGTTAAAGAAACACGAAAATACCCAGCATGCCTACTCAACGAAAGCGGAGTGAAGCTGACTATGCTCTCAGAGTATAGTGTGGGGAACCCAAATGGGCAAACGAGCTCACACGTAACCAGACAATTCTGGAACGCTGAAGAAGAAGAAGAAGAAGAAGGACTTGGAGGAGTACGTGCCCTCAGTTTTCTAATAGTGAGTTACACGTACTATACAGCGCTGTAATTACATGTAACACAATCATATTGGCATATCATACCATTTTTCTTATCCCTAACTTGACAAAATGTGCCTGGTATACTCCTAATCTATATCAAGGGTAAATAATGTAACACACTGAATGAATATCACAAGTTGACTTTTGAAGATTTTTCAATACATGTGAATCAGTGCCAATTTAAGTTTTAACTGGTTTTCAAAGGGAGCATGATTTCCTTAATAATATGTAAATTAACTGGGATCAGCTCGTTACTCCCCCGGCTCGTTACTCCCCCTCAGGGTTAGGGTTAGTACCAAGCCGGGGCAGTAACGAGGCGGGGGAGTAACAAGATGCTCCCAATTGTTATGTTATGTTATGTTATCAGACTGGTACTTAGGCTGTTAAGCCTTTGTCTGATCTTTTGATCAGTTGCTATCCTAGCCTAACTTTGGGCTAGGTAACCTACACGATCTTTTGACCGTGGCCTATTCTATCAACTTTTTCTTGGCTGGTTGTAGTGAGAGGCATACTGACATTTGGGCTATACATATAATCTTTCAGTGCATTGTCCAAGCGATTTTTGAAACTGTTCATTGTCGGCGCTTCTACCACATTCTTGTCCAAGGAGTTCCACGTGTCTATGATTCTGTTCGTGAAGAAAGATTGTCGGAGAGCTGTTCTGCATTGTTTCTTCTTGAGCTTGAACTGATGTCCACGGATATTACAAAGGCTATTCAGCTCCAGTGGGTTCTTGCAATCCTAGTATCCATGCACGAATGTGTATGCTTCAATCATGTCTCCCCGGATACGCCTATAGCACATGCTTGGAACTTTCAAAACTCTCAAACGCTCTTCATAACTCAAGGTCTTCAACCCTGGAATACCCTGTACACTTCGTGGCTCTTCTTAATACACTTTCAATCAAATTTTTATATTTCTCGAGTCGGGGACTCCACACCACATTTGCAAACTCCAGATGAGGCCGTACAAGTGCAACAAAGAGAAGTCTTAGCGTTTCTGCGTCCAAATGCTCAAAGACCGTCTAATGTTCAACTTGTCTCCTCTCTGATCCTGAGTCGACTTGACTACTGCAACTCATTGCTTGCCGGCCTCCCCACTGAAGAACTTGATCGCTTACAGAGAGTCCAGAACAGTGCTGCAAGGCTCATTCTGCAGAAGTCTAAGAAAGACCATGTCACTCCCCTACTTACCACCCTTCACTGGCTTCCTATGAAGTATAGAATCGAGTACAAGCTCGCTCTGTTAGGGTACCGCTGTTTTGAGAAATCACTTCCCCCCTATTTGTTCCATTCCCTCAGTATCTACGAGCCATCCCGTTCTCTCAGATCCTCCTCTGAAAAACTCCTTCGCATCCCCAAAACCAGGACCAAGACCTTTGGTGAAAGAACCTTTAGGTACCAGATTCCGACCGTCTGGAACTCGCTTCCAAGTTCTATCCGTGATTCCAGCAGCCTTTCCTCCTTCAAAACCCAACTCAAAACATACCTGTTTCGTAAAGCCTTTGCTTAGCCTGAGTAGACTCTCCACAACTCTATTCTGTTTTGGAACTCTCTACCCTGTATGTGCTTTATGGTCTCTTTGTCAATGGTATCTTTGTGTGTGTGTGTGTGTGTGTGTGTGTGTGTGTGTGTGTGTGTGTACTTTTAAAATTGTACGCTAAGTTTTGCTTAGTGCTTGGGTTCTTGGTGTTATGTCTCAGTTAAATGTATGCTTTGTATGCTTGTTGATTTGTGCTAGTTTATTCTATAATGAATTTGTAAAGCGCCTGGAGCCAATTGATGGGACTCGCGCTATAGAAAAGTTATTTATTATTATTATTATTATTAATGAGACCCAGGATTCTGTTTGCTTTGTTGACTTGTGTTTCCACGTGCTTTGAGAATTTCAATTCACTGTCTACATTGACTCCAAGGTCCTTTTCTGCACTTGAGCTTTCCAGATCAACCCTGTCCACGCTGCCAGGTTTTCTCATATTATACACAAGTTTCTGATTTTTTGTACCCAACTGTAATATCTTGCACTTATCTGCATTAAAGATAACTCCTGCCTGTGTATGCTTGTACATGTGTATGTTTGTATATGCTGTGTGCGGATGCATGGGTCGGACTAGCGACTGTGTTCTGAAGCTGTAAAAAGACGTCTTGCGGGTGGGATGTGCCTTACAATCTATGCACACGTGTGTCCTAATAATGTCAATTTTGGGTCAGATCAGTAGTAAATCTCGTGATCAAAGAAAAGAACTTCGCCTGTGAAAGCTTGTGTTCCGCGTATTCTAGACTGTCATATTCCAGCATCAAACAAAAAGCGTCTTAAAAATTGCGTCATGTCATCGCGCAGCTCTCTGTCTGTTGACAAGTCTATAGAATTAGAAACACGTGAGAAGGACAAACATACCCAGAACAGACGTCAAAATGGCCCCAGTACACGACGATACCATCTGTTGCACTGGAGTGATCATCACTCCCCTGTGCCTGGGGCATGCTGCCTCAGTCTGCGGCATGTTCTGATCCTTGTGAAAGTATTAAGAACGATTACATCTTCAGGTCATGTTCCACAGCTCCAGCGTCAACTTACGAAAGGGTCAGACTATTCGTACCGAAAGTTGTGAAGATGAGAACGAAGGGGAGCAACTCTAGTTTTTCTTTCGCAGTCATTTTAAAACATTTTTTATTACTGTCTATTTTATGCCGTTTCATGCAAGGAGCGACCATTTTCCTATCTCTGAATATGACCTACCCACCAGCTTCAGGGCGCTTCGCCCCCTAGGGAACACCACTGGCAACCCCCCCTCCTCTTAGCCTAGTCGGCCCTCTGTTAGTCAAACCAACTTAATTATTAGGCAAATTAGCAAAGTTTTTAGCAGCAGAGATACATTTTGGCAATATTAAACAAGTGAAATATTCCAGATGATATACCCACTTTTTTATATTTAGTCAAGTTTTGACTAAATATTTTAACATCGAGGGGGAATCGAAACGAGGGTCGTGGTGTATGTGCGTGTGTGTGTCTGTGTGTGTGTGTGTCTGTGTGTGTGTGTGTGTGTGTGTAGAGCGATTCAGACTAAACTACTGGACCGATCTTTATGAAATTTGACATGAGAGTTCCTGGGTATGAAATCCCCGAACGTTTTTTTCATTTTTTTGATAAATGTCTTTGATGACGTCATATCCGGCTTTTCGTGAAAGTTGAGGCGGCACTGTCACGCCCTCATTTTTCAACCAAATTGGTTGAAATTTTGGTCAAGTAATCTTCGACGAAGCCCGGGGTTCGGTATTGCATTTCAGCTTGGTGGCTTAAAAATTAATTAATGACTTTGGTCATTAAAAATCAGAAAATTGTAAAAAAAAATAAAAATTTATAAAACGATCCAAATTTACGTTTATCTTATTCTCCATCATTTGCTGATTCCAAAAACATATAAATATATTATATTCGGATTAAAAACAAGCTCTGAAAATTAAATATATAAAAATTATTATCAAAATTTTTTTTTCGAAATCAATTTAAAAACACTTTCATCTTATTCCTTGTCGGTTCCTGATTCCAAAAATATATAGATATGATATGTTTGGATTAAAAACACGCTCATAAATTTAAAACGAAGAGAGGTACAGAAAAGCGTGCTATGCAGCATAGCGTAACCACTACCCCGCTCGCGCGCTCTTCTTGTCAATTTCACTGCCTATGCCGTGAGCGGTGGACCACGAGTATACGGTCTTGCTGCGTTGCATTGCGTTCAGTTTCATTCTGTGAGTTCGACAGCTACTTGACTAAATATTGTATTTTCGCCTTACGCGACTTGTTTCTTCTTCGGACCCTTTTAAAATTCTGTTATTGTTCTTTTTATATTTAGTCAAGTTTTGACTAAATATTTTAAAGATAGGGTGTCCACGCCGCCATCTTGGAGAGTTTTCTGCCGAATTGAGCCGATTTGAAGAGTTTGGGGAATCTAGTGTACCTTAATTAAGACACACCTGGCTCGGTTTGCTCAATAAAGCACCAGAAGTATGCTAAATAATTAAATCAAAATGAGTAAATTGGCATTTGGTCGCGACCGAGCTCTCCACCATTTGAAGATTAAAATTGGCCGTCAAGACTGGTTTTCGTCGCCTGTGCTCGCCGAGACGGCTGCTGTCTTGACAACTGGCAAAAAATGGCGGACGAACCGGACGTATCGCAAAGAGCTAGTTCATTTCTCAACGAAATTGAGTCCAGAATGAAAAGGAAACCAATGACAGAACCTGAACGGAAGCGAGGCAGACGACAAACTACAGCAGAACGCAACAAGCGAACCATATTCATAGGATATCAATGGGAACGATGGATACAGGAGGCTGTAAAAGTGTAAGTGTAACCGTTGGGGCAGAATCCGCCGGCGCCGATGAAGCGCTCGCAGAAATCCTGCTAGATTTGTAAGTACGACAATCCAAGTTCTTGTTGTGTAGATCTATACTCAAGTTTTTCCTGGCCGAAGCCTCATTACATTTTTAATCAGTAATGCTTGCTGGTCCTGCCATTTCACGAAAATGGACCAGCCACTGTTGTATCCATGTGCACTTTCGTAAATTCCGTCACTTGAACTCAGAACTGTCATTTTCTTCACCGCGATACACAGTTCATTGCGAAGATCTTCCTCAGTAAATCGTTCAGATTCCACGTACGATTTGTTGTCAAGAAACAACTCAAACGAAAGTTTCAAATCAAACTCATCATCCTCCATCTTAATTGCTTGTCGAAGCACTAAAGTACTGTATCGATGTAGATCTAATGAATGCTTGATCAAGCGAGCGCATTGCATACGTATTTTTTTGTGGCTGTGGCGGCTGATTCTAGTTGTTATGTTTTCGGAACACAAAGTGATGAATTCTCAGTGAACGCACTATACAGAGAGTAAGGCCAGCTTTGCTAGTGACACGCTAGGGTCCGCGCTATACTGTTAGGAGGGGGGGGGGGGGGGGGGGGGGGGGGTGTGTGGGTAACGCCAAGAACCTATCGCCAGGCGAGTCTAACATCACTTACACATGGCTGTGCTTTGTGTACACGGGTGTCTGAGACTGTCTAGCGCCACCATTGTTTCTGTTGCTATTTATAAACTATGACGTGGACATCATTTGTAAACATTGCCGAGCAGGATTTGTGCTCGGAACAGCTGATTCTGTGACAGTGTGCAGCCAAGAGGCATAAGTGAAACGGGAACAGTCATGAGGATGCAGACAGATTTTCAATACATTCATCATGTTCTCTTTTAGAAAATTAGAACAAAAAATAACAAGAGGAGAACTTCGAGAAGTAACAGGAGAATGTACGCAACAATAAGCTTTATTTTTAGGGGGATGGGTGTGTGTTGGTGTGATTGTTCCTTTGTATATTTATCATTCATTTGTGTTTAGGCCAACAAAAAAAAATTGTCTGTTTCTGGTCACCCGACCGACCCTAAATTTCGGCGCCGACCCTAAACTTTTTTTTTCCAAACTCAAAATGTTTTTATTTTTTTTTGGTGGTAAAGGACAGGGTGAGAAACTGAACAACAAAAACGTGTGAAAACGAAAGTCCGCTGACGATTTGTAAATGTGTTGAGTGTCTTGTCTCTATGTATAGTGAATCAAGTCTCTTTGCGCGATTTTTAAAGTTAGTTTTATTGGTCTACATTTGGGGTAAAAAAATTTTTTTTATAAAAATAAAAACAAAATCCCTACCTACCGACCCTATTTTTTTTTAGCCATGTTACAATTTTTTTTTTTTGGCCTTATACAGTGGATCCCACTTTTATAAGACCCCCCACTTTCAGACTCCTTTGACCTTCCATTTTAAAGGCAGAGTAAGCCTCCCGTAAACCATCACAGATACGGTCAGGCTTTTACACACAGTACAAACACCATTTCATTTACACACTCACCAATTGAGAACATCCTAGGTGCCCTCCGTAAAGAGCGAACAATTTTCAAAGAATTTATTTTTGCGTGGTTTATCTTACCCCTGAGCCATCGTGAACCCGTGTGATCCAGTTTTCCCTTTTCACAATGCAGTCGTCATAGTTAGTCATTTGAATGCGACTCGACGTGAGCTTATCTACAATAGCACGGGTTTTTTTATGCACGAAACAACGGCTGTGGTTCACAAGAACTCTAGCGATGGCTTTTGACTGTTGAGAGGAACGGCGATTTGCACTGATAAACCGGCCGTCGTCTGCTACGACCCTTGCGTGACCCTGCTTCCGGGCTTTTCTTTTTTTAAACTTTCACAACTTCGAATTGTTCTGATCTTGTCTTGATGAAAAACGAATTCTTTTATGATTAAAGAATGTTTGTGTAACAAGCTGTCAATTTATTATTTAGATTTTAAAAGTTAGGTCTAGCGCAAAAACGAGGCGCCGTTGTTGTTAACGGAACAAGTCTACGAAAATAAATTCTTTGAAAATGTCTCACGCTCGACAGAAAGCAGCCAGGATGTTCCCGTTCGGTGAGCGTTCAAATGGAAGTATGCTTGTACTGTATTTAGACGCTCGGGGAGCTCTGTGATGGTTTACGGGAGGCTTACTGTGCCTTTAAGACATTGTTTACTCAGAATTTGTTTTCATAACCTCGTTAATTTACTCCCATTTAAAGACTCCCTCCTGTTCATGAACTGATTTTCTCAGATTTCATAGATCACATTCCTGTACTTATTTTTCAATATTCTTCCAGTGAGGTAAGCTGTATATAAAAAGGAATATATTACTCCCTACTTCAATACTTGTATACATTTGTCAAATTATTCAGCCAGGAAGGTGTTACAATCTTTTGAGAAGTTGGCAGGAGGCGCTCCATGCTTTGACTGAAGGAGTTCTGTACCTCCCAACTATTATTAAATAAAATAGCAGGGGGCCTAAAATGTAGTCATACGCTCTTCATGGTTTCTTTGTGTAAATCATGTGGAGAAAATTACATCTTTACATAGCGTATGGTATGTTATGTAATGTGTATGTGCACAGATGCATATTTTGAAAAACTCACACATACTTTTTTTTCATTTACCAGTTACTATGCGAAGACACAAGAACAGCAATCTTCTACATCTATCAAGGCAACTGGCGGACGACAACCAGTGATGCAGGAGTCAGATGTTTCTTAATTTCATCTGTAGAGGAGTCGGTGTAAGTCAATAAATCTATAATTTGCACATTGCTGTCTCTGAACCAAATGAAATGGAAGAGTGAATGATGTTTTATTGTGTGTGTGTGTCAGAGTGTGTGTGTGTGTGTGTGCCTGTGTTTTCATTTGTTATTTAGACTATGTAATTAGTTTCAAAGAAATACATGCCATAGAATGAGTGCAGGTGAGTGGTCATATTTTTAATTTGTTTAGTTTTCTATCAAGATCATGTGTATATAATATTTATTTGTATAAGCAAATCGGCCGGGATTGCATAAGCTGCCATTGGTTTGAAAATAACTGTCTCTTTCTTTATTATTGCGTTTTTGCGGAGAAACAAATGGTTACAGTTAGAGGACAAGACAATTATTATTATTAATAAATGAAACAACAAATGCACACAAATATACTCAATTGACAAGAGCATTGTTCAATTTTATTTGATGTAAATCTCAAGACCACAGCCACACATTCTCTCTGAACAGTTCAAGGGGGAAAAACATGAAACTAGTGTCTAGATTCTAAATTTCACTGTTTGAGAGATCTCAATAACCCAGAGCCATTGTTGTATTACTTCCACAGCTGCACCATGCTGTCAATGAGCACTCTTGGCTGCTGTCGTATGACCAGGGACCTAGGGTATGCAGTCATGGAGACCTGCTTTGAAGGCTCTACAAGATGAGCAAATACTTCCTGAGAAACATCCCCAACTACTGAAATTTCAGGTACATATAATAACAGTTTTTGATCACATGGGTGAAAGCTATGAAAATCAAATTGACTGAAAATTTTTTGAGGCAGGGGTCCAGGGGCCGCCCAGGCCCTGGCGGGGTACGGGGCAGGGCCCCGTTAGGGGGTCCAGGGGGGCAACGCCCCCCGGCCGAAAACGAATTTTTGCATTATACATTGTGATTTTGTGGCCTTTCCTGGCAAAAAAATACACTTTTTGTCACTATCATGCAGGTCAAAAAAATACCTTCAGATTCTAATGATATGGTAAAAAGGGTAAACAAAATCAAAACAATTCACAGAAGTAATCATTTTTATATTTGGTCAAGTTTTGACTAAATATTTTAACATCGAGGGGGAATCGAAACGAGGGTCGTGGTGTATGTGCGTGTGTCTGTCTGTCTGTCTGTCTGTCTGTCTGTGTGTGTGTGTGTGTAGAGCGATTCAGACTAAACTACTGGACCGATCTTTATGAAATTTGACATGAGAGTTCCTGGGTATGAAATGCCCGAACATGTTTTTCATTTTTTTGATAAATGTCTTTGATGACGTCATATCCGGCTTTTCGTGAAAGTTGAGGCGGCACTGTCACGCCCTCATTTTTCAACCAAATTGGTTCAAATTTTGGTCAAGTAATCTTCGACGAAGCCCGGGGTTCGGTATTGCATTTCAGCTTGGTGGCTTAAAAATTAATTAATGACTTTGGTCATTAAAAATCGGAAAATTGTAAAAAAAAATAAAAATTTATAAAACGATCCAAATTTACGTTTATCTTATTCTCCATCATTTGCTGATTCCAAAAACATATAAATATGTTATATTCGGATTCAAAACAAGCTCTGAAAATTAAATATATAAAAATTATTATCAAAATTAAATTGTCCAAATCAATTTAAAAACACTTTCATCTTATTCCTTGTCGGTTCCTGATTCGAAAAACATATAGATATGATATGTTTGGATTAAAAACACGCTCAGAAAGTTAAAACAAAGAGAGGTACAGAAAAGCGTGCTATCCTTCTTAGCGCAACTACTACCCCGCTCTTCTTGTCAATTTCACTGCCTTTGCCATGAGCGGTGGACTGACGATGCTACGAGTATACGGTCTTGCTGAAAAATGGCAGCTACTTGACTAAATATTGTATTTTCGCCTTACGCGACTTGTTCTTTTGTATCTTTTCACACTTGCATCTTCCAACACAACGACACAATTGATAACAATTAACATTGACAACAGCCAATTACTAAATGAAATAGAAACTGAACAACTGAAATAAAAGTTCAAAATATTTAATTATAAGAAGCAAACATTGCCAGACAGGCATTGAAATAAATGATGAAACAGAATGTCACACATGCAAACAGCATGATGTAGCACTGCACAAAATAGCAACTAAGCAGTAGCATCTCTTATAGTGCAAAGTTCTCAAGGAAAAGCACTTGAGTTTCAAGCACCAAACTTATCACACACAGTTTTAGTTTCATGAACTCCAACCAGTCCCATCGCCTTTGTTGGCTAGACCAGCATCAATAAGATCTGTCCATGCGTTTTCCGCAGAAATCATGTCACCACTTCGAAATGCCTGCCAAAACGCGAGAACTTTGTTTTTTATCGTGATGCAGAGCGAATCCGAAAGCGAAGAAACCTCACCTACGGGGTTTACCGCATAGCAGTTCGAAAACGCGTTCCGCTTATAAAAAAAAAAAAAAAAAAAAATTTTTTTTTTTTTTTTTTTTTTTTTTAAATAAAAATTGCGGATTGACGGAATTTCCGTCAGACTTATTTTCAGATTGACGGATTTCAGTCAATTGACGGGCTACTTTCACCCATGTGATCAGCAAAAAGGACACATTGTAACTCTTTCAGACGTTTTAGACTCGAATAAATGATAGTTCAAATTAAAGTTAAAATAAACATCAGTTCAGTCAAATTGTGGAAACCGTTAAAATGTGAGTTGCGGGATAGATTGAATAAAAACTCTAAATGTAGAATTAGAAAGTCTAGATAAATACAAAGAAAAAACATTTTTCCTGTGCTTCTTCAAAAATTCAAAAGCAGGGACTGTTTGTTCAAATTTGCTATGCTCTCTACCATCATCCTGAACTCAGGTCAAAATGAGTTCAGCTCACTCTCTCCCTGACAGGATGCCTTGAGTTTCCTTGTCTGGCAAGGAAACCGATATTTTTACATATTTAGAGCTTTATGTAATGTATTATAATTTACTAGTAATACCCGTGCTCCGCACGGGATTTTTTCTTCTTCATTAATTACAGAGTTAATTATGAATAAGCAACAACAAAAACGTGTTCAATGTGCAATGGCAAGCGCCTACAGAACAAAATGCCTTACATTTATTGGGAGAGATAAAAAAGGGCACAGTGGTGGATTGGCCATGACTTGTGCAGTGACAACAGTAACAGTATATTAAATTTAGAAGTAATTGCGACAAAGTTACCCCAAAAAAGCGCTAGCACACACAGAACAACAAAATGTGATAAAACATCAAACCTAAGAAAAGGAGCGTTCAATGTGCAATGAACTGCAAACCATTTACACAGCAGCAAACATGTGACGCTTTCTGAAATTTCGGTCAATGTAGTGATATTTTCTTTTTACCCGGCTCGGCGCTTGAATACACTTTCTTTGTTTTCTTGCATAGCTGCTCGCCATTAGTAATGCAAGAATCTACAGTTTGGTGAAGACAGACAGTTACGAAGGAAAGGCTAAATGCGGCCAAACAAAAAAAGTGGCTACATTGACCGAAATCTCAGAAAATATGACACATGGGAGTGAAATAAACACAGCATTAAATGAGCAAATAGTGTGCACAGTACAAAAAAAAGTTTGACACATTAGCAAATAGGAATGAAAAAGTAACCCAGTGGTAAATATACAGTGGGTTCTGTGAACAATAACAAATCATATAATTGGGAAAGAATAAAACAGCGTTAAATTGTGCCCTTTTCTTAGATGTGGACAGTCTGAAAATTCAATCAATGTGACAAAATCATTTTGTCACGCTTCAAGTTCAACCAAGATGATGAATGCTAGTTAAAATGTGTAAAAGAATATATAACACCAATCATATAATTGGGAAAGATATCTCGTCGCAGTACCCCGACAGCTCGAGTCACCCACAATGAAACGTTTGTACGATTGACTGGACTTAAACAAATTAGCGGCTACATTGACATAAGTGAGGGACATAAATGTGCAAAAAAATGTGCCCAGAGAACAATAGTTGAACACATCACCATATATGTCTTGAGACGGGAAAAAAACAGCACTAAATGGAACAAAATTTGTACATTTCAGCAAACATGTGAGTGAAAAATAAAATGTTAACTCTTACACTGGTGCAATTCTGTAACACATGTTACATAGCCACTGGTGAATTAACAGAGAGAAAAATAACAAAAAACGGTCATAATATTATAGGTTTTCGCATACATGGGAGGTAATAGGAACCGACCAAACAGACTCAGCCAGTAGCGCGACATGTGTCGTGACAACCAGGTGACAGTATACCTAAAGTAGCGCGACATATGTCGCGACAACCAGCCTCAGGGTTAAAATGTGAAATTGGTTCTGCGTTCTGCGAACAACAAAATGTTTACACATGCATTGTGCACAGAGAACAAAAGTTTACAGATCACCATGCATATATGGCATTATGATGGTTAGGCCTGAAGAAATACATTTGCTTTTGTTTAATATCTCTCTTGGGCTGCAAGCCAGCACAACATAATTAAAACATTTCATTTGCCGAATCAGCGCCACCAAAACTGATAAATAGGACTAAGCATGGAATATTCATTGCAGGGGCTCTTTTTTATTTGTCATGCTGTGTGACACACGCGTTGCAGTTGTCACCATGTGTAGAGTTTAAGATGATGTGATTCCTATTCTTATAAAGACAAAGTCGATCTCCGTTACACCCCGCAAAAATGTACATGATTGCCCATATGGTCTTTGTTGATGTTCTTTGTCTCGTGACTTTATCGATATGTCGCAAAATGATTCCACAAAATTCAAAACAGGGATCAGATTTAACCGCAACTACTGACTCGAGTAAATAGTGTGCATAGTACAAATTTTTTTTTTACACATCAGCAAATAGGAATGAAAATGTAACCCAGTGGTAAATATACAGTGGGTTCTGTGAACAATAAGCAGATTCGAGATCGTCGATAATGATTTTTCATGTTTTTTTTTGGTAATTTATAAATTACAAAGGAATTGATATGCAAGACAGTTTCAAGCGAGCTATTTTTCGCGGCTGTATTTACTGTGCAAACAACTCTAAATATGACAAAAGTGTCACATGATAATCAACCGTTTGGTTTCGCCGCTCACTGGAGCAGACAATTTTTTCTGTAACCAGTTGACAGTGATGAAACCATATATTACGGTCTCCTTCCGGCAGCAGTCCCAAAATACAAAACGTCTCTTTCCGTGGCTGTGTCAGTTTCCAATGCGACACTGTCATTGGCACTGTCATTCTTGTGACGCTCGTCGCGTTTTCACCTGTTTTTGACCGAAATGTAGCACAGGATGCCGTTGAAAAGCCAAAGGTCTTCAGCTTTTGTTGATCTTTGGCAGGCCTATTAGTTTTAATTCGGTGGCATAATTCAATGCGCTTCGTCAAAATTTCTTAAACTGACACCAAAAGCAGACGCAAGACTTATAGTCAGTTGGAGTTGTCTCCCGTACTCCTAAACTTTAGTGTGCTGCAGACGGTTGTACCCAAACGGCTCATATTGCAAACGGTTTGGAATTCCCAAAAACGCAAGATCAGCACTACACGACTTCAGTGCACCTGTAGGCGAGAGTGCTCGGTCAATTTTGGACAATGTGTATCTTGAATGGAAAATATCGAATATCACGCTGTCCGAAGGAATGGTGTTCTTATCGGAGAATGACAGTGCTCAGTTCAAAATGATAGGACATCAGACCGCCATGCTGCTATGTGAATCGGACATTTGAGCCTTTCAATCGGTCTATGCCTGACGCCTAACGACATCCCTGCCTAGGTTAGGAAAGGGGGGAGAAAACTGCTAACGCACTGACCCAGGGTCGAACTCGCAACCTCTCGCTTCCGAGCGCAAGTGCGTTACCACCCGGCCACCCAGACTGGTTTATGTGATTTTTCTTTGGGGTGATCTAAACCTACGCTCTAAATTCACCTTTTCAACATGCATGACTTTTGACACAACTCTGTACTTAGCACAGGCGACCAGCATATATAGCCTGTGTACTGGCCAGCTGGATCGGTACATTTTTTCCTTATGGCCTACACACATTAACTGTATCTGGCTATTTGGACTCGTTCTCCCAAATAACCATATTTGCACAAAATAAATTGTCTGTAAGCAGCATAGTGTTGTGTTTTATTGATGTCTCCCTCTTCTGCTTCTTCCAGGACGAGGGCGTCGCTTCTCTGGGCCAAGCATGTGAAAGGAAACTCTCATCCAGCACCAACCACCAGTGCATCGAAATCCTGGAGTGTAAACAGAAAATCATCTTTCAGTGACAAAACTTGATTCAGATTTAAACATTAAAATTGTTAAAAAAAATATGCACCAAATTTAAGAAAATTGGAGAAAATAATGAGAAAGAAGAAATTGTAATTTATGTAATAGAGCATGTCTTGGTGTGTGTGTGTGGGGAGGGGGTGGATATACACCTGTGACGGTACAGGCTTTCCAGTATGATAGAACAGAGTTGAGGCAGGTATATAAAACAGAAAGCAATTTAATATAGATTATATCGAACACAGAAGAAGAAATGTACATGAGTGATGACACTGGTTAGTAAAACAAGACTGTCCTGGGACATTGTGAATATTTGTGTAGAGGCACCTGTAACATATCTTTAGCTTCTTGGAATGAATTGCACATGATTGTCTCTTGAGACACATATATACTATATGTCACCCTCTCCTTGAAATAATCTTCTAATACTTGATTATTTAAACATGTTGTTTTGCATCATATCCATTTTGTCAGAGGCGAGTTTTGCCTCATTTGTACACATTTCTCCAAGACATTTGAATTCTGGTACACCTTTCCTTTTCATAGCTCGTGCCCAGTGTACCCATGTACTGTACAGAAACCCTCTTTTTTATGCCCCCTTATTTGTAAGGTTACTTTCTCTGATTTATGTTTATAAACTGTTATTTTAACCGTATTCTTAGACAGAATTATTTCAGAGTTTTTTTAAAAATATTTTAATAGTGGCAACTGTCTGCTTGCACTTGCAGAGGATTTAGAGCAAATCTCACACAAGGAATAGGTACTTACTGTCATAAGGCCAGCATTCAGCTTCACCATTTAGAGGCTAGGGCTTGGAGTTTCTCCTGGCCTGGTTCCTGGATAAGTTTCTGGAAGTGGAAAGATTGTTATTTCACTTTTAAATCAGTCAATACCCATTTTTACAACTATGCCTGCTTGAACCAGGCATAAACGAGTCATAACACACCACTAACCTGAACGATGAGCAAAACTAGCAAAGTATTTCTTATGAACAATGGTGTGTTTTTTAAATTTTAAACTGACTATTTCAAAAGAAAAGAAAGTACAGTTTTGTAAAGCACATTCATTTTTTTATATTGACGTGTGATTTTTCACACTTGCTTTTGTTTTTTATTGTTTGTAAATTTTACCTCATCTAATGTTCTCATATTACATCTAACACATTTTCCCTTGAAACCTTAAACAATTCAGAGGAGAGTGTTTAGTTACAACCTGTACTTGTGTATTTCCTCACAGGATACATTCCATGTAAATTATAGGAAAGTATTCTGATGAATGTATAATAACAATGAATGGATCATTTTAATGACAGCAAAATAAACAATGATGTCACAAGGGTGTTGTCTATTGCATTTCTGTGTGTCTCACTATGTTATCAGGATTTTTTTTTACAAAAGGCATTCTTGGACGTAAAATTATATCACACAACTGTGGTATATTGCTCTTCAGAGGAAACAAAATGTTGGTGGGCCCTTTTGACAGACAGATGCACAGCACACTTCTATCCTTGCCATAATTATAACTGTGAAATCCCCATTATACTCTTCACCCAAGAAAAGAATATCTTCTGTTATTGTCATCAAAGTTCACCCTATTATTTCTTATATAACTATTTGTGCAAGTGCTATTGTCATTCATGATTCTGTGTATACATGCGTGTGTGTGTGTGTGTGAACCCGTGCATGGAAAGTACTAGGAAAATGACTAAAACTAATCCTGATTTACCTTCAAATTGGTTCCTCAGCAGATCACTTTCTGTCCGCACCTCTTCCTCTCCTGCCACCCTCTAGCACTAGTAAGGACAGCATGTTCTGCTGGAAGCGAAACTTCCATAGCCTAGACGGAACGAGAAGAGTTTACAGTTCTCATACTTCATCCTTACTCAATTTACAGTATCTGTATCAAACCTATTATCATCAAGAAAAGCTCACTTGACTTTGAAGAGCATGATTCATTCTCTATTGACTGCCCATTGAACAAATAAAATTCAGTTCTCATAAGCTTTACTAGTGCGAGTAGAATTTCTGCTTTTAAAATGGGTGTGATAATTAGTATTTTCTGTTCTACTCACTCTTGCAAGCAAAGCACATTTTTACTTTTAGTTTACTGTTGTGTTTATTCCAGTGGTATGAATTGTAGCTAAAAAAAAAATGCATCTATATATATATTATCAAAAGAGTAACAGTGCAAATGCAGAGTCTTATAATTATTTCAGAAGGCAAGTCCTTGATTTTCCAATCCATGATCTACACACATTCACTGATTGAGCTATCGCCGTATCGGAAAGACGTCAGCCAAAATTAACTTCAGATTGGATGTTTCTCCACGAATTTCAAGCGTTACAATGGTCCAAAGTTCGATCAGCAGCACTTTGGAGGGGAGGGGAAAAGTCAGTATTAAGTTTGTGTGGGATAAACCATATGCAAAGCCGGCTGACGTCCTCGTTCTACTGCCTCTAGTACAATGTAGCTGAAAACAAGTGATCTCATCGGCTACCAGTAAGTTCGTCACACGGTAGATTCGTCACGGGTGACGAAGTTACCGGCAGGGTGGGCGGGTGTTTATGCTTAGAGCTTATGCTTTCAGATGTTTGATTTGTGGGAGAGATTCAAGATTCACATTTTTAAGAGAGAGAGAGAGAGAGAGAGAGAGAGAGAATAAAAATGCCATTTTATATTGTGTACTTCACCTGCTCAAAGAAAAAAGAGATACAAAATAAATACGCACATCACATATATATATATGCTCTGTGAAAGGAGAGAGAGAGAGGGGGGAGAGAGAGAGAGAAAGGGGGGGGGGGGAGGTGCAAGGTTGTATTACCATTACATAACAGCCGCGCTCGGACTACTGTGGCGAAGTTACTGTGGCGAAGTTACCGGGGACCGGTGACGAATCTACCGTTTGACGAACTTACTGGTATCCATCTCATCATACCAACCAAATGGTTCGAAATGACTCGCCTTACAGATTTCTTTGCAGTCCTGCTGGGATCAACTTTTACACTAATACTGACTGTTGTATTGAAAGCCCTATTTGATTATAAACAACATTTCCTGTGGTCTACAAATCCGACACTTACCTGGTCAGTCTCCAATTCGTCAAAACGTTCCCTGATAGTCGCCATGTTGTCTCGAATCAAGGGACACCACCCACGGAACACATCACAAGAGTGCATTTTCCTTTGATATTACGACAATTGATTCAACTTCCCAAACTCTTAATTTTGCAAAGTTAAGTTAGTCCTTCTGTGTGGTAACATTATTTGTCACGCAGAATCTTCTGGTAAAGCTTTTAGAGCGATCTGAAGGCCTTTTTCTGGCGGACACCCTATCTTTAACATCGAGGGGGAATCGAAACGAGGGTATGGTGTATGTGTGTCTGTGCGTGTGTGTGTGTGTGTAGAGCGATTCAGACTAAACTACTGGACCGATCTTTATGAAATTTGACATGAGAGTTCCTGGGTATGAAATCCCCGAACGTTTTTTTCATTTTTTTGATAAATGTCTTTGATGACGTCATATCCGGCTTTTCGTAAAAGTTGAGGCGGCACTGTCACGCCCTCATTTTTCAACCAAATTGGTTCAAATTTTGGTCAAGTAATCTTCGACGAAGCCCGGGGTTCGGTATTGCATTTCAGCGTGGTGGCTTAAAAATTAATTAATGACTTTGGTCATTAAAAATCGGAAAATTGTAAAAAAAATTAAAAATTTATAAAACGATCCAAATTTACGTTTATCTTATTCTCCATCATTTGCTGATTCCAAAAACATATAAATATGTTATATTCGGATTAAAAACAAGCTCTGAAAATTAAATATATAAAAATTATTATCAAAATTAAATTGTCCAAATCAATTTAAAAACACTTTCATCTTATTCCTTGTCGGTTCCTGATTCCAAAAACATATAGATATGATATGTTTGGATTAAAAACACGCTCAGAAAGTTAAAACAAAGAGAGGTACAGAAAAGCGTGCTATCCTTCTTAGCGCAACTACTACCCCGCTCTTCTTGTCAATTTCACTGCCTTTGCCATGAGCGGTGGCCTGACGATGCTACGAGTAAAATGGCATTGCGTTCAGTTTCATTCTGTGAGTTCGACAGCTACTTGACTAAATATTGTATTTTCGCCTTACGCGACTTGTTACATTTAGTCAAGTTTTGACTAAATGTTTTAACGTAGAGGGGGGAATCGAGACGAGGGTCGTGGTGTATGTGCGTGTGTCTGTGTGTGTGTGTGTGTAGAGCGATTCAGACTAAACTACTGGACCGATCTTTATGAAATTTGACATGAGAGTTCCTGGGTATGAAATCCCCGAACATTTTTTTTTCCATTTTTTTGATAAATGTCTTTGATGACGTCATATCCGGCTTTTCGTGAAAGTTGAGGCGGCACTGTCACGCCCTCATTTTTCAACCAAATTGGTTGAAATTTTGGTCGGGTAATGTTCGACGAAGCCCGGACTTCGGTATTGCATTTCAGCGTGGTGGCTTAAAAATTAATTGATGACTTTGGTCATTAAAAATCTGAAAATTGTAAAAATAATATGTTTTTTATAAAACGATCCAAATTTACGTTTATCTTATTCTCCATCATTTGCTGATTCCAAAAACATATAAATATGTTCAGGCATGAAAATTCTCCGTATTTTCCGTATTTTTGAAAAAAATAAACCGTATTTTTATATTTAGTCAAGTTTTGACTAAATATTTTAACATCGAGGGGGAATCGAAACGAGGGTCGTGGTGTATGTGCGTCTGTCTGTCTGTCTGTCTGTCTGTCTGTCTGTCTGTGTGTGTGTAGAGCGATTCAGACTAAACTACTGGACCGATCTTTATGAAATTTGACATGAGAGTTCCTGGGTATGAAATCCCCGAACGTTTTTTTCATTTTTTTGATAAATGTCTTTGATGACGTCATATCCGGCTTTTCGTGAAAGTTGAGGCGGCACTGTCACGCCCTCATTTTTCAACCAAATTGGTTGAAATTTTGGTCAAGTAATCTTCGACGAAGCCCGGACTTCGGTATTGCATTTCAGCTTGGTGGCTTAAAAATTAATTAATGACTTTGGTCATTAAAAATCTGAAAATTGTAAAAAAAAATAAAAATTTATAAAACGATCCAAATTTACGTTTATCTTATTTTCCATCATTTGCTGATTCCAAAAACATATAAATATGTTATATTCGGATTAAAAACAAGCTCTGAAAATTAAATATATAAAAATTATTATCAAAATTAAATTGTCCAAATCAATTTAAAAACACTTTTATCTTATTCCTTGTCGGTTCCTGATTCCAAAAACATATAGATATGATATGTTTGGATTAAAACACGCTCAGAAAGTTAAAACAAAGAGAGGTACAGAAACGCGTGCTATCCTTCTTAGCGCAACTGACGATGCTACGAGTATACGGTCTTGCTGAAAAATGGCATTGCGTTCAGTTTCATTCTGTGAGTTCGACAGCTACTTGACTAAATATTGTATTTTCGCCTTACGCGACTTGTTTTTTATTTTCCGTATTTTTCCTTTTTTTTTTTAAATTTTTTTTTTTTTTCCTAGTCATAGTTATAGTAAAATAGTTTTGGGGCCATGTTTGAATCCAATTTTAAGGCTCAGATAGCCCCAGATTGCACCAAATTGCACCCTTGAAAAACAAAATTCCGGGGGGGGCATGCCCCCGGACCCCCCTGAAAGTCTTGGTGCTTCGCGCCTGCGAAACTTGGCGCTATGCGCCTGCGAAACTTGGCGCTACGCGCCTTCGAATTTTGTTTTCAGTATTTGTTTTTCAGTTTTCATGCCTGATGTTATATTCGGATTAAAAACAAGCTCTGAAAATTAAATATATAAAAATTATTATCAAAATTAAATTTTCCAAATCAATTTAAAAACACTTTCATCTTATTCCTTGTCGGTTCCTGATTCCAAAAACATATAGATATGATATGTTTGGATTAAAAACACGCTCAGAAAGTTAAAACAAAGAGAGGTACAGAAAAGCGTGCTATCCTTCTTAGCGCAACTACTACCCCGCTCTTCTAGTCAATTTCACTGCCTTTGCCATGAGCGGTGGACTGACGATGCTACGAGTATACGGTCTTGCTGAAAAATGGCATTGCGTTCAGTTTCATTCTGTGAGTTCGACAGCTACTTGACTAAATGTTTTATTTTCGCCTTACGCGACTTGTTATAATTGTGTTTGAAGACATCATATCCGCTAGTAAAAAAGAAAGTTGAGACCAACATGTTTTATTCAAATTCATTGATTTTTCTAGTCAAACAGTCTTTGACCTGGTCTGGATTAAGGGATTGCATTTCAGCTTGAAAGCTTAAAAAATCAGAAACCGAGTCAGAAAGGTGACAGAGGCAGTAAACTGACATCGTTACAGGTGTGGCGGCAATGACAGATGATTTTAACTGCAGGGATTTATGCGGTCTTTCTTGTTGTTGTTTAGTATTTGTTTGCAATGAACATGTCAATTTGACAATCATTGATGCATGTGTCAGAGCTGCTCATTCTTACTTTCGATTTTACCTCTCTCGATGGTCGAGCCAGCATCCGGAATGACTAACATCATAGTTTCGACTAAATTGTAGAAAATGAATCTTTTTCTTGTTCTCGACTACTCATTCAAATACAGTACAGCTTTCGTTGTTTACAACAAAATAGTACTACGAGAATCGGATTTATTGAACTTGATCAAGCTTATTTGCACTTTACTGTGCGAAACTAAACGTATCGGCAAGAGTTATCTGCTCATGTACGAATGTCTACTTCGATCGTTTAGCTGTGCATAATTTTGTGATCTTGAACTGTAAAGCATGGCGTTGGGTGGCTTCAGTTGCTCTAAAAATGCACTTATTGTGCTCAACGTTATATACATCGTGAGTACTGTCTCTGTAATCCTTCTTTCTCGTTTTGTGGGTTATTTCTTTGTTCACCTAGATTCGTGTTGCTTCGTAAACAGCATGTGTCACTGGTCTCTAAGTCTGAGTATGACACAGCGGCGTGTGTATGTTGGCACAACATGTGTCATGTCTGTGACGTGGCTGCGTTACACCCTGGGGACAACATGTGTTCTACACTATGATGTCTTACTATATGATGCATTCATGCAGTGCACATATCACAAATTATCCTAGATTAAATACAGACTACAATTTTGAGTGTCTTAGTGCTTTGCCTGTCCCTTGTGGGTTAAAAGAGGACAAACTGGCATGATCTAGCTCTTCTAACCTCAGGCTAGGGAAATGAAAATGTGTTTATTTTTTTAGAAAATTCACTTACTTAAGTAATAGTAATAAGATAATGTAATATGTGACAGCATAATTGAAAAGAAAATATTTACCTGAAAATGGAAGGACCAATTATTTTTGAAACAGACTGTTTAGTGTTTAGACAAAAAAAGGGAAACTGTAAGTTCTGTAAGTATAACGTATGAAAGTTTGAAACTTACACAGTGTGTTCTCATTATAAATGTGAAGGCTGTAAAAGAACAAAAGAAATAAGCTTTTGTCTGTTTTTTTACGTCCTTGTTTGTGTGTGGTTTGGTTTACTAATGCAACATTATTGGCACATCAGATCTGAAAGTGAAACTGACACATTAGAATTCCTTTTAGCAAATAAAAGGGGGCATGGAGATAAGGTACCACTGTGCCATCCTTGTTTATAAGTATAACATAGCACACACAGACACACACAATTTACAAACAATTTGATAACATGAAACACTGGTAGGAGGAGTCATAGTCATACACTGTTGCAAATTCTAAGCTCAGATAACACTAGATTGCACCTTTTTACATTTAGTCAAGTTTTGACTAAATGTTTTAACATAGACTAGGAATCGAGACTAGGTGCACATGTGTGTGTGTGTATAGATTGATTCCAAGAAAACTACTTGACCGATCTTCATGAAACGAGAGTTCCTGCATGGGTATGATATATCCCGAGACAATTTTTACTTTTTTTCAATAAATGTCTGATGACGTCATATCCAACGTTTTGTAAAAGTTGAGGTCACTGTCTTGTCCTCATTTAGAAAATTGAGGCGGCACTGTCACACCCGGACACACCTAGCGTGGTTGACGCTTCTGATACAAGAGAAAGTGAAATGACAAATGATTGGAATTCGTTCTGATTCTTTTTCTTCTTCTTCTTCTTCGTCGTTCGCTTTTCTGATTTTTTTTAACTTGAATTGTTTTTAAAGCACCTTTAACAAATTTAGATATTAGATTCCTTCTATGGGGGAAAATGGTAATTTCTGGAGATATAACTGTCACATCTCCACATATTAGAGGCAATGCTTGCATTGTGTTTCACTGTTTGCCTCAGCTTAGTTAAGGTTGGGTAACTCTTTCCACTTACCGCAAAACCATGAAAAACTTATTAACCCTTAGGCTGGTTGTCGCGACATATGTCGTGCTACTTTACGTATACTGTCACCTGGTTGTCACGACATATGTTGCGCGACTGGCTCAGTCTGTTTGGTAGGTTCCGATTACCTCCCATGGATGCAAAAACCTATGACCGTTTTTCTTTATTTTTCTCTCTGTTAATAATTCACCAGTGGCTATATAACATGTGTTACGGAATTGCACCAGTGTAAGGGTTAATATTGTCTATTGGTCAAGTGTATAACTGAATAAGTGCATTTTTAACACTAACGGGCTGGTGAGAACTGCCACAAAGACGAAGCCTACGACATAACTTCATCTAGCCCTCTCCACAACACTCTTTCAGCATATGGCCTGTTTACCCTGTATACAGTATGGTCTCTCACTTCGAACTGGTACTAATAATACTAGTACTATAGAACAGTTATTTATTGCTATTACAGTAGGACTGAAAAGTTAACATTGCAACCAAAACCTGTTACACTACAGTGTTTAGTGAAACTGAAAGAAGTAGTTTTACCTGGTAAAGAAAGGTTGTAATTGGATGAAGTGAGTGTGGGTAAAATGACATCTCATTTGAGTCATTATTGAATTCAGTTACAGACTTCTTCTTTTTTTCATTTTTTATAAATCACTGAATGATTCTATTATTAATGACTAAATTAGTGTGAGAATATCTGTTGAGACTGTACCATCTTGATATTTTCTCTTTTTGATGACACATTTTTTTCTTCAGATGTAAGTACAAGAACAAAAAATCACTAAGACTTGCAGTTGCAACAATCAGCTTGTTTTCTTTACATATTTGCACCAGGGGCTCACATCCATGAGAGATGGCATAGGACAAATGTCCTGGACAATGTAAAAGCGATAGGACATTTGTCCCGGAAAAAAATTAATAGGACCTTTTTTGTCTCGCAACAAAACGGACACTAACAGCATGGTTTTGTCTGCTTGGAGAGACACATCGTAGCAAATCAAACTACTGTAAATTGGAAAGTAGTGACAGTTTCCAGATCAAATGAAAGCATAATCGGACAATAACCCCTTTGTGACAAAAACAAATAGGACATATGTCCTCTTGCATGAAAAATGTATAGGACATTTGGAAAAAATATCCGTGTATGTCCGATGTCCGACGTGGATGTGAGCCCCTGTTGCACCACCAACCGCCTACCCTCTCCCGTTCTACATTCCTGCTCCTTTTCTATTCAGATATGAACAGTACAGTACAGTACATAAAAACTATACACAATTTGTTACCTGCAGTACAATGAACGGTGTGCCTTGGGACTAGCCATCAGATGGTCTTTCATGAAAGGTAATTTTTTTAGTCAAAGGGACAATGAAAGGTGTCCTTTCAAGGGAGGTGTCCATACATCGGAAGGGTATGTTATGTAGCTACCCTTTTTTTTTTTAAATTAAATGAATTTTAGATATATGGTACTGGTAGTTATTCATTTATTATTGATACTGATAGTCAATAATTCATACTTTGTTCACTGGCAAAGAAACCTATTTTATCTTGACTCTTATTGACTGCTTTCAGCTGGTGTCGTTCATCTTGATCGGTGTAGCAGCCTATGGCCGCGTGGTTGCCGTGGTGACGAGCCTTACCCTGGTGGGCAGTTTGATTGCCTGTGGAGTTTTCCTCTTCATCATTTCGCTGATTGGTCTTATCGGGGCGGCCAAGCATAACCAAGTGCTCCTATTCTTTGTATCCTTTGCTGTTGAAGTATTAATTATGCTTGACTGACAGCCAGTAATTATGATAATAGTGTACTGTACCTTCAGCATGATTAACCTTTAGCACTCCAGATTCCAGCCAGCATTACTTCCCCTGTAGCCACATTATTTTGCTTACCTAGCGAAAGAATAACACCCACTAACTTTCAACACTTACAACTTCTTTGAAAATGCACTAATAAGCATGAAAAGTTGTGGTTGTGATGGGGTTATATTTAACATTAAAATATTTTTGTTTGCATGCATCAATTATTTTCTTAGCATAAATATAAATACAAAATGAAAAGGGGTTGTGTTGGCTAGTCCGTGGAATTTTGTGAAACTAACCAGTCTATGTCTGGTGAAACTCCTTTGATCAGGTAATCATGTTGACCATCCAACTTCCTGATCCTGGTATCTAAATAAATATATTTGTGGACCAGTGCATGTCATGGGACAATTTTTTTAATAGTTCGGTTAGCAACAACAAGCAGAGAAAAGCTTTGATCTCCACTAGATCCACAGGTCGCCATTTCCGAACACGCACACTTTTTACGTCTTGTCACTGGCTTGCTTTGCGCTGAATTTGAGTCAGTTTCTACGCAGTGTCTCTTCGACAAGCAAGTCAAGCATTTGCTACGCAGTCAGATTATCGGTAATGTTTGCTGGTCCTGTCATTTCACTAAACTGGACCAGCCACTGTTTGTATTCATCTGGGGCGGGGATGTAGCTCAGTCGGTAGCGCGCTGGATTTGTATCCAGTTGGCCGCTGTCAGCGTGAGTTCGTCCCCACGTTCGGCGAGAGATTTATTTCTCAGAGTCAACTTTGTGTGCAGACTCTCCTCGGTGTTCGAACACCCCCGTGTGTACACGCAAGCACAAAACCAAGTGCGCACGAAAAAGATCCTGTAATCCATGTCAGAGTTCGGTGGGTTATAGAAACACGAAAATACCCAGCATGCTTCCTCCGAAAACGGCGTATGGCTGCCTAAATGGCGGGGTAAAAAACGGTCATACACGTAAAATTCCACTCGTGCAAAAAACACGAGTGTACGTGGAAGTTTCAGCCCACGAACGAAGAAGAAGAAGTATTCATCTGCACTTTCGTAAATTCCGTTTCGTAACCGTCACTGTCACTTGACGAACTGTCATTTTTTTTCACCGCGATACACAGTTCATTGCGAAGATCTTCCTCAGTAATTCGTTCCAATTCAGCATACGATTTGTTGTCAAGAAACAACTCAAAAGAAAGTTTCAGACTCATCATCCTCCATCTTGCTTGTCGAAGCGCTAAAGTACTTTATCGATGCAAAAACAAAAGCAGAAAACTTCGACGAAACCGACTCAAATGCAGCGCAGACGACACGACGAGATAACGGAAGGAAGTGAGCCTCGCTTTGGCTCAAGTGCCGTTAAAAATACTGTTATTCTCGTATGCAAATACGAACGAGAAGTTGGTCATACGAACAAGCCTTGTGCTGGCGACGCTACTCGCCGCTGGCTGGCAAAGGGGGGGAAATGGCTGGGCGACAAACATCGCCGCTGGCGTGCTAAAGGTTAAATTACATATCTTATCCCAATAGTCTCCTGTCCGCCCAGCGACCTTCCTCTTGACCCTGCTTGTGACCTCGATGTTTTTTGCCCCCGCAAGGGGTACGGTACTCTCTAACTTGTCTAAGCACCCAAAACCTCAAAGAGAGATAACTGGCGGAAACCTTCCTATTGTTGTCTCCTGTATGACGGCTTACTAGTGCCAAAACCTCATAATTGTAATTATCAAGGGAAAATTAGTAATAATTTTCCCTTGGTAGTTATCATTTTCACGTGTTAATTACTAATTTTCCCCGGAAAATTACTAATTTTTCCGCCTGCCAAACGGTTGTGTGACGTGTCTAGTATGTTGGCGAAGTGTCTTGTGCTTGTCACTTCTCGCTTTCAGCCCTCACTGCTGGTTAGCGCCGTCTGTCCTTTTCAGGACAACGCGAAAAGAGAGCAGAATGCGTCAGTCTCTCCTGCCAGTATAATAACCTCTCCACAACAAGCCCTATGTAGTGCCTCCATCGCGGCGACAGGCGTAAACTGGGTACCGCAAGGCCCCAGGCTAGACTACAAGGACTCGGAGGAGGTTGGCCCCTAGACGTGCGGCATGCAGGCCCAACGGTGTGTAGAAACTCCCTTGTGCCCACGAACCAACCCCCAGCTATGGGTCAAAGAGCCGGGCAGGATAGGCTCGTCAACCCTGGCAGGCAGCTATCCTAAGAGAAGACCACTCTGAATTCAAAACGAGGGTAGAGGAGGCTCATCATCCATGGAAGGAAACTCGTCTAGGAGAAGGAAAACTCCGAAATGAAACCCACGCAGTCCCTCGAAGACAATGGCCTTTTTAGGCAGGGAGCAGACCGGGTGCCTACGCTACTTTCGACAAATGGTTGTGTCTTCAACGAATCAACGTGATGGTGTCGTCTTCATGGGTCACTAATTTTTCCGGAAAAATTACTAACTTTCACCTGTTAATTACTAATTTTTAGTTTTGGCTCACTTCCTGACGGATTGCTAGTGCCAAAACTAAAAATTAGTAATTTTCCCGTGAAAATTAGTAACTAACAGATGAAAACAGTAACTGACAGCGTTAATTAGTAATTATCACGTGATAATGGGTAACACCAGGTTTTGGCACTAGTAAGCCGTCACACTCCTGTCCGCCCAAGCCGACCTTCCTCTTGACCCTGGTTGTGACCTCGATGTTGTTTGCCCCCGCAAGGGGCACGCACCCAAAACCTCAGAGAGATAACTGGCGGAAACCTTCCTATTCACATATAGCAATTTACTTCAGTTTAGTGCTAGAACGCTGAAAACTACGCTCCACCCTGGTAAGGGGGGAAGTAACCCTAAAAATAGAATGGCCTTGACGGTCACATGACCATTTCTGGCCAATGGTTACCTCCCAACATGCACTGCGCATGCGTGTCCTCGCCGCCATCTTATTCATTCTACTTTTCAGCGATAGCGTCTAAGGACGTGTTTGGATTACGCTCGGGCTATTTTGTTAGCCCTCTGCTTCTTTGGCAGACTACACCCTGGTTTACGTCTGTATCTTAGCTTTCTAGCTGAGATTGGGTGAGATTTTTCCATTTTCTTTCGTTGTATTTGCTTTCGTTTGCTGCGAGTTAGTCTTTATTTACTTTCGTCTGCAAGACTAACGCCGGTATGGCGGACAGTGGGAAGAAGAAACCCAGCTCTAGACAGGAACCAATACAGAGTCTCCGTCTAAGAAAGCGGCTAAGAAGCCCAAGGGTTCTAAACCTACAGTTACTGTGTTCGAGCCAGTTTCTCAGAATACTTTCACGGTAGAAATTGACAATCCTAAGAGGCCGGTAATGCCGGCGCTGAAGCAAGAATGCAAGACAGCGCCGGTTAAGGCTGGCATAGCATCGGAGAAGGAAGATTTGTCAGCAATGTTTGCAACGTTTAGCGATCAAATGAGGTGCATGTTTTCGTCAGAATTGCGCTCGGCGAGCGTACATTTGCTCTCTCTTTAGGCAAGAACCGTAGACGATAGCTCTCGGTCGAGGGTTAAGGCAGCGCCGTCAGCCACTGTTACGTCGGCCGACGTTCAC